>NW_003307546.1:1892940-1893505 GCF_000143455.1 Volvox carteri f. nagariensis | reverse complement strand
TGTGTGTGTAAGGACTGGCGATTCCGGGGTGGAGACGAACTGCCAGAATGGCCTGGACGACGATTGCGACGGGTGGGTGGGTGGGTATCCTGCCGTGTTTATTCTGCATGTCATTGTGATTGTGTGTGTGTGTGTGTGTTAATATCTATACGGCTTTGATTATGTCAATCTCCCGTCTTGCACTTCAACCCTGCTTCAAACTTGTATCCACCCACCCCGCCCAACTACCTCCTAGGCTGGTGGATTCGAGGGACCCGGACTGTCTGCAAGCCAGCCGACCCACGGCGCAGCGAGGCACACCACCGCCACCTGGTGCAGCGGGCACCCCCGGGCAAGGCAACCAACAGGGTTCCAGTACGGACACCAGCAGCAAGCCGGGGCTCATCTACGAGGGGCTGCTCAACGTAGGTATCGGCAGGGCAGGGCAGGGCAGGGCAGGGCAGGGCAGGGCAGGGCAGGGCAGGGCAGGGCAGGGCAGGGCAGGGCAGGGCAGGGCAGGGCAGGGCAGGGCAGGGCAGGGCAGGGCAGGGCAGGGCAGGGCAGGGCAGGGCAGGGCAGGGCAGGC
>NW_003307546.1:1879132-1892576 GCF_000143455.1 Volvox carteri f. nagariensis | reverse complement strand
CAGGCTGAGGAGCATACCCTTCATATTCTATAGCTCGCACTGTAGGGAAAACCTGGCAGGCGTGTGGACGGGTGTGTGTGCCTGGGCCCTGATTGGGTTCACGGCTGTGGAGCCATGTTGGTGGCTGAGGACCCACCGCCGCAGCCCCAAACAGGCAGCATGCGAGATTTGTCTTTCAAGGGGAGGGTGTTGCCGCAATGCTGAGGTGGTGGCCCATCCATCCCGGGCAAAGGCTCACGTGCAGATAGGGGATGCTCCTCAACCTACCTACATGACTTTCCCCCTAAATCTTATTTTCTCTCGGTTTGTGCAGTGCGCGTTTAAGATAGGGCCTCGCTGTAGAAACGTACGGCCTACGACTGGCGTAATGCAGATTTTTGAGGTCGATATTAAATACGGAGAACTGCTGCTGGTAATGCAGTTCTTTGTTAGTGTAAAAAAGCTTTTTGAAGACGCATCCTGACGTGGCCCCGTCGCACTACCCCCGGTGGTGCTGTTGGCGGTGCTGGTAATGCAGATTATACAGAACAAGGTGCAGAGCCCGGCACCTCAGACGTCGCAGCGAAAGGCGCCACCGCCACAGCGGCCGCCGTCCCTGCAACGGCCACCACCACCACCACCGGCACCGCAATTGTCCCCGTCCCCATCGCCGTTGCCGTCCCCGTCCCCATCGCCGTCGCCGTCCCCATCCCCATCGCCGTCGCCGTCGCCGGCCCCATCCCCATCGCCGTCGCCGTCGGCATCCCCTTCGCCGTTACCGTCCTCATCCCCATCGCCGTCGCTGCCGCCATCGCCATCGCCGCCGGCATCGCAACCGAGTCGATCGCCCACGAAACGACAACCGCCACCACCCCCAAGGCAGCCGCCGGCGGCGCCGGTCCCCCGGCGGCAAAGCCCTAGCCCAAGTAGAGGCGGTTGGAGCGGCCGCAGATCGTTGCATGCGGGGTAGCTAAACCAACAGGTGTGTGTGTCTGCCGGCCATCTCCACCTCCAAAGCATGTTTTTCAATTCCCAAGGTTATTCTCATTATCGTGGGCTGGTGACGCGTCCGCGAGGTGCTAGGATCGGCAGCAATACAAGCGACAAAAACCGCAGCCGCTGCAGCAGCGGCGTTTAAGCATTCTGTCTGTCGTGAATGCAAATTCCAAGCGACTCCAAGCGTTTGGTGCGAGGGAATGCGTCGCTCGTGCAGCAACAGCAGTCCGAGTGAGGTGTGTATTGATTCGCGATCCGATTTCATCTGTCGGGGAGCGCGACCCGGAGTGGGTCGCATTTGGCCCGCCACCGCTCCTGCATATTTGGGTGACCCTCGGAGGCTCTTGACTAACGGTTTCTTCTACGACCTTCTTCCTATGCAGAGTGAGATCGTGCGGATTTAACTGGGGAGATGGACTCGGTGCTTTGGCGGTTTCGGAGCATTTGAAGCGTTAATCCCTTAGTGCGTAAGCCGTGCGGCAGGAGATGGGTGGAGAATGTTAAAAGTCTTTCGAGTTGTGGTTTTTAGTTTATGAGGCAAAGATGTTCTGGCGTGCAGAGTTGCCCTGGCTATGCATTACCTGCGAGCTGCTGACAGACATGGCCGTCCTTCGTTCGTTTATTACTTTATCGCGTGTGCTGGCGGTGAGTACAGCTGTCCTGTGGTTGACATATTTTGTATCCGCATCGTAGGGGGCACTCAAGGGCCCTTACGACTGCGAGGTCAAATGGGCTGCGCGCGAAGGGCAATACGGCAGGGAAAACTGTTTGGTTATATCTGTTTAGTCATACCTGCCTTCTTTCATTGTCGGAGCCTATTTTTGACTCCCTTGTCTTGGTGGGCATCCTAACATCCTATCAATAGAACTTGGGCGTTTAGAGGAACGGCTGGGGTGTTACACTATGTGCGGCTTTCTGTTACTATCAGCCGACGCGAGCGCAGCAGTATCGGGCGCGAAATTTAGTTACAGGACTGTTATTAACTCTAATTAATAGTTGTTGATTTCCTACAGCCTTCATTTGCCTTTCCTAAGCTCATTCATGGTAACAAGCCGGCTACGGAAAGTCCCGGCTCTGACTGCATCCTGAACGTCGCACGTTGGACCCTATGAAGGAAGTTGCTTTGTTAAATTGCACGAGAGGTATTTTCACCACCGCTTATTGCTTTTTCTGATCGCTCCTGATGGTTGCGGGTGGGAGTTCGTTTCGTTGGGCCCCGGCTTTTGAAGGCACTCGAGCGAGTCGCATTTATTCGAGGACTCGGGTTTCAATGTACAATTGTGCTTGTGTCCAATCGCCGCCGCTGCGTTTGGAGGTGCAGGGCTATGTCTTCGTACGGCTCGCAACCTGGCTTTCGCTAACAACCGTGTCTTCGCGGGTCTTTGGCGGCCCTGCAGCGAAGCGCGTCACCTTGCGTCCCGTCTGGGAGGCAAAGTGCAGTTGCGCGCACAATTAATTGGAGGCCTTCTAGCCGGCTGGGGCCTGCATGCATATGCAATCCACAACCTGGCACTGATCTGGACTGAGCATAAATCTCTGCTTTGGCAGCAAAGGCCTCCAAGAAACATGCGTCACATCGCTTGGTGTCACCATGACACGCCCAGAGCATACCGAACATCAATTGGCAACTCCTGTGGCTTTCAGAGTATGCTTGTTCTGGGGAGTCCTTCGTAGTCCCTGTCGTACATGTGTATTTGTGTGTTCATGACAGGATAGAGCTAGCCAGTGGCTGCGTGGCCTGAAACTCTTGCGTGTCATTTGTGCTCAATCTCTTAAGCTCGTTGGCTGGGCGAAAGCGCCCCAGGGGTGGGTACTTCATTGCCCAGGATTGCCCGCCGCCTTCGTTCCCGCATCCCTGCATGCCTGTGGTCGACAAAAAGACAGCAAAAATCATGGTTTTAGTATATTATCCAAACAAACATTCAAATCAATACTTAGTAGTAGGTTTATTAGATAAGCAGGCTGCAATTGATTTAACAATAATTATGCGTGATTTTTTTAAGCGGCCGGTTATTCCTGAAGAAAATATAACCTTCTTTTGCTTTCATTTTGCTAGTATAATAATTCATTCCACGGCAAAACTGTCTGCTGAGTAATAACGCAGACGTCCACCTTTTCCGCAACGCCAATCGCGCCCAATTCACTCCCAGTGCATGTCTTAACAACCAAATCATTATGGCTAATGCAGTACGGATGAACCTGTAAGTTCACTCAACAATGTCCCTCAACAAGCACTCTGCCCGCCATTTCACGTCGCTGGCAATCGTTCGGAGGCCGTTAACGTATGGCAGTGCGTTATGCGATCTGTAAGGCCTTGAGTTTCAGCTTTAACTGTGTTCGAATTTGTTGTTTAGGTTCGCGCGGCAGCTGGCTTGCCAGGTTGCGGTATCCTTCGAGGTGTCGAATCCTCGGGGGAGAGTGCCTGTGCCATGGAACTTCCATGTCCTCCGACATGGCAGGGATCAAAAGCTTTACAAAGTCTCCTCATCGTTGCATGATTCAATGTCGCACGTTTTGTTTGGTCTTCAGTGTTCCGTGAAGCCAGAGCATCGCGTTTCGTCAGGGGGTACGTGGTGCATGGTTGTACACATGCAAGCTGCCAAAGCATACATCGATTGCTGATGCGTTTTCGTCTGTGCTATTGGCCGATAGAAGCAAATATAACTTACTAGGGATCGCGCGCGAAGGGCTTGCAAGTTTGCGAGCTTCATGACGTGGACGACGAAAGCCATGTTCTTCATGGGCTGCCGGCGTGTATCCCATGCAGGCTTTCTGTCGGGTGGATCAGGTTATAAGGGATGTGGCAGTTGCAGATGACCAGCTGAAGTTGGCGAACCGTACGTTAGGGTAATACTGTTTCTTGTGCGTTTCATGATTCTGCCTTTTTCGCACAGCCTTCGGCCTCCTGGCCCTTGAGGGTCCCCTCAGGGCTCGTATGGGCCCCCAGGCTACACCTTTTGGGGAGTAAGACGAAACTCCAGGAGGTGTAACATAGAGAGACACACACACAGACAGACACACAGACAGACACACAGAGAGACACACAGACAAACACACAGACAGACAGACAGACAGACACACAGACAGACACACAGACAGACACACAGACAGACACACAGACAGACACACAGACAGACAGACACACAGACACACACACAGACACACAGACACACACAGACACACACACTCCGCAAGCCAGCGACAGCCCCGAGGGCCAAGGGGGGGCACAAGGCAGCAGAGCTCGCAGCAAAGCTCCTTGCCTCATCCCCTGGCCAGGTGCCTTGGCCAGTGGCAGGCGGGAGAGGTTACGTGGCTGGGGGCTCATGGTGTTTTGGGGCGCAGGGTAACTTTCAGGCAGCTAATCCTTGAGGCGTCTTTGCTGGTGCAGGACCTGCAGGTAGTTTGGCGCGTGGTGGAGCCCTTTGGCGTGCTTTCCCTGCCGGGGTGCGCAGGTCTGGGCAGTGAACTGGTCATGACCCCCTGAGCGGGACTGCTGCTTTAGACCTGCTTCGTGGGTGGGAGTGCTGCACAGCCCTCCTCCCTTGCCCTGCCGTGTGCTCTCGCCTTGCTGCTGGCTGCGGTGAAGTTCCTTCGGGGTCCGGCCTTTCCTGACCTGGGAAGTCCCCTGATCAGGTGTCTAGTTTAGGCAGGCGGGTTTCTGTGTCTTGCCTTGTGTTGACTGGGGAACGGGGCTTTCAGCCCCGGGTGCGCAGCACCTCAGTGGTCCTGCGCTTGTGTTTACTCGCCCTTCTGCCCCCGCAAGGGGGAGACTGTTTGTACGGTTAGGTGCCCCTGGCCAGCGTCAGGCCCGGATCGGAACAAATACACACACACGCACACACATAGACACACGCGCGCAATCCGCGTTCATTTGCCTAAATAGATGTCAACGATTCATCCGGTGCAGTGTCCTTTGTAGATACAACGATCATCGGAAAAACGGGTCGTTGCTGCTTGCAAGGATGAAGACCGCACCAGGCCGCAGTCAACTGCAAGGGTTGAGGCTGCATCAGGCCGCCTGCAGCTGCTCGTAGATGGATGTTTCACTGTCTGTATTAATTTGATGGAAATGAATGGGGCTGCCGACTGCGTACCATTCAGTTCAGAGGACTCGTGCGTGACGACAAAGTGAAGGCAGCAAAAGGCAGTCTCGAGTTCCCCGCAACACCCTGCAATGCAGCCCCAACCAAACGTGCTAGTTCCGCGAACGGAGAAATTGCAATTCAGCGGTCGAACCCTCTCAAGCCAACGGTGCGGCTGCTCTGCTTCTTGGAACGCGCCAAGCCGGTGCCAAGCGGCCACGGCGTAGGTAAATTATCATAATGGGGCCAAATACGATTCTCAAAATAGCCGCGTTGTCATAGGCGTTAGCTCCCATACAGCCAAGAGGAGTCTGAGAACTGTTGCATGCTTTCAACGATGATCTCCTCTCCAACGCAGTACACATAGTGTTCCAGCTCCTACTTACATTCCTACCTACTTCAATGAAATCCTTACTTGAAATTGTAGTTTGCAGCGTCCATAATAAAGATGTCGTCATTATTTGCGGGACTGAAAGAGAAAATCGCTGATAAACTCGCTGAATACAAAGGTTCTACAGCCCCTCAAGACCCAAATGAGAAACATGTCGTAGAACTTGTAGAAGCTGCAACAAGCGGCGAACTTATCGCACCGGACTGGAACTTGAACCTCAGTGTCGTCGATTTCATCAATGGCGATGTGCATCAAAATAGTGGTCGTGCTCTGAAGGCGATTAAGCGCTGTATTGCCAAGCCAAATACAAAAGTTCAGCTACTATCATTGACGGTGAGGGTGTGTCGACATTTGATACCTCCCTATTCAAGCTTGGAGTTGTGACCGCCCCTGATTTACCGCAGCTTCTGGAAGCATGCGTCAAGAACTGTGCCGTGGAGTTCCATGCGCAACTAGCTACCTCGGAGCTGTGGTCCGATGTCGTCAAAATTGCCGAAGACACCAGCATCACTCGGGTATGCCTTTGCGTTCATGTAACATACCGATTTTCGTCCAGGGTAAAATGTTGCATGTTGGGGCCCACCGCATTACCTCGCGATGGCCCTTTGCGCAGGTTGCTGTAGAGGTGCGGGACAAGGTGCTTGGCATGGTGGAGGACTTTTCGCGTTATCTACAGCCCAAACAATTTCAAGCGACATATGAGGGCCTTCTGGTACGTAGCAGCGTGGAACCGGGGACCAATCCTTGGGGAAGCGGGAGCCTACAACCCTGAATTCCTGCCCCTGTGCTTTGTACGTTTGATTCCCAAGTACATGCAACCTCGCATCATGGCCACCTGCGTACTCTCTTAGCTCACATGTTCGTACCGGGTGTTACACAGCCACCTGCGGACATATACACAACCACCTGCAAGTAGTCGGCCTTGTGCACTTAGACCAATTAGACCATCCACCATACCAACGGATAATTACGCCCATGTTTATAACCTTGCACAACCTAGCTGCCTACTATCAACATTTTTGCACAAACCAACACTGACTGTGACCGTCAGGATCGTGGAGTGGATTTTCCTATCCGTGCGCCCGACGATTCGGTGCCATTCATCACGCCGCCAGCTTCGGCAGCAGCGGCAGTGGCCGGCCCGCCGGCAGTGAATGCTGCTACAGCAGCAGCGGGCGAGCTTCCCGCTAGAAACGGCCCAGTGGGGAATGCAGAGGCGGCGGCGGCAGCAGCGGACCCGCTGGCGGGCTTGGACGAGCAAGACAGAGCAGCCATTCAGGCCGCGTTGGCGGATTTGGAGGCGGAGGCGGAGGCGGGTGAGTTGGCGGGACAAGGACAACATCTTCGTAAGCTTAGACTCCCCCGTGGCTTCACCTGGCCCGGTGAAAAATGCTGTTTCACATATATGCAGCTCGCAACGAGTAAACGTTTGTAGGGATAGTTGAGCTTGAGAAGAACCTAAATTGCAGTCAGGGTCCAGTTGGGAGAGGAGGGTGAGAGGATTGATGAAAGTCGCGACTTTGGCTCGCTCTATTCCTTGGTTTCGGATTGAGCGCGAGTCCCATCCAGGACAATGCATACCAAGGGCGCACTGGTGGCCAAGTTTGCGTACGTAAGGATATCTGTGTACAGACTAGCTCGTTGTGATCGCCGGCGTAGCTATGTCATCACACCCTCAGGAGAGCTGCCAAAGAGTTAAAATAACGTTCAGGGCGAGAGACCGCTGACCGACGGGATATCCCCAAGGAAATCCCAGTTGGCCTGCCTGTGTCAATTGGATTGGTCGATCGGATATACGCGCTGCATCAACGCTGGTGTACAGTCGGTACGGTCTGATTTGGGTCACGTGCGCACCGGTACCGACCATAATACCGTTGTACCTAATACCGTTGTACCATAATACCGTTGTTACCTAATCCTCCGTTGCTTACTGGCGTGTATACCTTACTCGCGCTGCAGAACGCATTGCCGCGGAGGCGGATGCTGCAGAGTGGCGACAGCAACGGCAGCAGCATCACCAAGCAATGCAGCTCACGCAGCAGCAGCAGGCCGCAGCAGAGGCAGGGGCAGCGCTGGGTCTTCTGGCAGCGGTACAGAGCGTCGAGGCAGTGGCCGCCGCGCAGGGTGCCGCTGGAGCGGCAACAGCAACTGCAACTGCAACAGCCATCGCGGGGACGACGTCCGGCGGCGCTGTTGCGGCTGTAACCACGGCGGACGGCGTCAGCGCTGGTATATCAGTTCCGCAGGGCGTGTCGCTTCTGCACGTGCAAGAGCCGTTGCAGCAGCAGCAGCATCCGCCCGGCGACCAGGCGAGCTCAGGATTCGACGCTGTCAACACTCTATCGCAGCGACAGCAGCAGCAGCAACAACAACAACAACCACCCTCCGATGGGTTGCAGGAATTGAACGAAGCGGCAACGGAGAGGGTTGCGAACCTGTTGGAGGTGAGGAACAGGGCACAACAGGGCACAATTTGCCTTTGGATGATGGTGGGCGGTTTATCTCAGGCACAGGCGCTCAGGGCGCGAACTGCACACACTGTTCACGTATCGTGCCGCGTCGCGTCGCCATGTACGTGCCTGCCTTTGCAAAGGGCGTTGGATTTATTGTGTGCAACTGCCCTCCCATTCATTTAGATTTGCGATCGTGTACCTATGAATGAATGCACCCAAGTTGCACCAGGATGGTTGGTCACATGTGAGTGGATATGAGGCAAGACGCGCATGTGATTGGTAATGCGGCGTTGAGAGAGAGAGAGAGAGAGAGAGAGAGAGAGAGAGAGTGTGTGTATGTGTGTGTGTGTGTGAAAAGGACTTGGTGGTCCCAAGGCAGGTTTGGTTTGGCAGCGGTCCTGGTAGCGACACCAGCGGCATTAGCCGCCGACGGGGTACTCCAAATGATTGAAGGGGAGGTAGCTTTGTATGACGTCGTGACGGGCCGTGGTCGCAGCAGCCGTGGTCTATCCTCTGAATGCCAATGGTCGCTGGTGGACTATGGCTGGCTAATGATGTGTGGTCCTGGTCACTGATAGGCTGAGTGGAAAGGCATCATGGTAGGCCCTAAAAAGTCAACTCAAGAAAAGGGCACTCAAGGATTTGAACCAGAGACCGTGCACATACATGCTGTGTGTGTACGTGTGCATGTGCACATGCATGTGTGTGCTTTGGCGGGGCCGCACCTTGCAGACTGCCAACACCACCACCATGCTGCTGAGCGAGATGCTTGCGTCAGTGCCGGATTCGGAGCCTCTGGCCGTACGGGAGCCGTACGTGGCGGAGGTGGCTGACACATGCGTACGGCTGCGGAGCCGCCTGGAGAGGCTCCTGGAGACGCTGGCCGACGAGGTGCGGTGGATAGGGATCCGGATGTGTGTACTGGTGGGCGCATGACCGCGGACGGGGACGACCCCTTGGAAATTCCGCTGTTTGTCTTGTTCCAGTGCTTTTGGTTGTCGGTGTTAGGAATGGCCTGCTGGTTACCTGCGGCCATCCATAGGCATAGTGCATAAAATGTATACAAGTTACAAGTGCCGCACGAATGCGGGGGGGTGTCTGTGAAAGCCTGACGGGGCCATGGACTATATATATATATATATATATATATATTGAAAGTTGATTACACCGTACGACCGACGGCGGTTTGGGTCCTGCCAACTAGACCCCTCCTCATCCAGACATCCAACATCCGTAGAGACAGATCAGCCATCACCACCATTTCAGCATGCGAAGCTCAGTCCGTCAACTAGAACTCATCTCCACACCTCAGCAGCGTTAGGAAACCTAAACCTCCCGAACAACGTCGGGGGTCTGACCTATATAAATACCTATCACGTTTCTGCGCTGACTTGGAGCCATCTGTCCTTGTCTTATTTCTGCGCCAATCCACGTCCATGACCGCGTCCGCTCTGCAGCCTGTGGTCTGTCACGTTGCACTGCACTGCACTGCGCTCCGCACCTTCTCCATTGCATTTCCCCAGCACTGCGCTTTTGCTCTGCCCGGGTGCTCTGTTTTAATATCGGCTCGCCTGTACGTCCCTGCTATGTTTTCCGTCCTGCTGCTGCTCTTTGCTGGGCCCCTGCCTCCCCGGGGATCAGGTGCTGTTGGCCTCAGCCCTAAACCAACACGAGGAGCTCAGCCGCGTGTTGCAGAGGTATGATGAGCTGCTGGAGGCAGCGGAGGCCGTGGCGCCTACCGTGCCACGTAATGCGGCGGCTGTGGCGCTGTCGCACGCTGCTGCGAGCCGAGGTCTGTTAGCGGCTGCCGCTGGACACGCGCCCGGCGGGCAGCGGCAGCAGCAGCTGTCACAGTCGTCGGATCCGCCGCCGCCGCAGCAGCACGGCTGGGGCTCAGCAACAGCTGCTGCAGAGGCAGGGGCGGGTTCCGCCGGGGTGCCGGCTGGGCAGAAGGTCGCGGCGGGTGGGTCTTGGGCTTCGAGGGATCGGATTAGGTGTTGGGGGATGGGGTTGCGTCTTGTGGGCTGTGGCTGGAGTAACGTCAGACAGTGGTGGCTGGTGATGTCGTTGTTTATAAGCGTTTGGTGGCGCCTCGGGAAGTGGCGAGAAGGGCGAAACCCGGTTGAGTGTTTGCGAGAAGTTCCCTAGGGAAAGAACAAAAAGATTAACTTGTATTACAAAAACAGCTCAACAGCTCGCCGGAGTGGAGATGGCGGTGGAGGCGGAATATTATTCCTTTTGGGGTATGTCCTCCCGATAGGTACAGTCCACATGAGCAAAGAACGAGCCCTGGCCCCACACGTGTCGCTACCTTACTTGGCAGCAAAATTCGAATATCTTTTGCCCTTGGCAGCAGATCCGTGAAAAAAATCAATTTGCGTGTGTCCATGCATGCAAGGACTTTTGGAAATCCTCTCCGACGTCCTCATCATGGTCCTCCCCTCGTTTCGTTGTTTTTACTTGACTTTCCATTAAATTGTATATGTAATTATATTAATATATAAAAAATGTATATTTATATACAATATATGATTATAATTTCCATTATACATATATTTAACTTCCCCCTTTCACTTCGTCCCTCGCAGTTGCCGCGGCCCTCAAGGAGCGGTTCGCAGGTGCAATAGACAAGCTCATGGCAGCCGCCGCAGCGACGCGAGCGTCCGGCGCTCAGCTGCAAGGCGCTGCAGGCCCGGCCGACGCTGCCGGTTTCGGCGCCGCGTCGGGTCTGACCGTCAACGACGCCTCCATTCCGCTGCTCGGCGTGGGTGGGGCCTTTACCATTGTAGAGGACGAGGAGGACGAGGCAGAGGACGGCATATCCCTGGTTACTAAGCGTGCACCACAGCCGCAGATGTTGGCGGCTGGACAGGCCGCGCCGCCGCTGCAGCAGCTCTTGAATACGGCTACTGCTCCGGTCCCCGCTCCGCCTCCACCGCCGCCCGCACCGCCCGTTGAAGCCGGACCCGATCTGATCAATTTCGATGACGACGTTCCGTCTCCGCCGCCGCCGCCACAGCCCGCGGCAGCGTCGCCGACGTCGTTGCTGTCCACACAGCAGCAGCAGCAGCAGGAGGTCACTGCTGGTACGGAAACTAAAGGAGGTGAGAAGGGGCAGATCATGGTCGGTTGCGTTGCAAATGTCTGGTGCATGACGGTGCCGTCATGCAGAGTGTTTCCGGTCGCGGCGTTGGAGACCTAATCCTTTTTTTCTCTTCTCCGGAGCGGACAGCACGTCTGAAACGTTTGCCTTTTGCCGAGGTCTCTAACCTTTACCGCCCACCTGACGTTGACCTCTTCATGATTAACTCACTTCCCCGCCCGCTGCCTTACAAAAGCAAACTAACTATTACCTGGTACAACTACCTGATCCATCTGAACGCAGTAACCGGCGGCTTGGACGAGCTGCTTGCCGGCCTCACCATCCACACGCAATCAGCGGCCGTCCCTGACGTCGCGGCCGCGTCGGCCCAGTCGCCGCCGCCGCCTCCAGCAGCCTCCGTCTCCACTACCACTACCACCACCACCGCCGGCGGCGGTGGCTCAGACCGCCGCGTGAGCCAGGGCGGTCCCACCGGGGACCAGCTGGTGGATGCGCTGGACCTGCTCGTGTCGCAAGCTAGCGCCGCCGCGTCACCCGAGGTCGGGACACCGCTGGCCAGGGGTCCATGATGTATTACCTGATTCGGAATTGAATGTCGTTGTCGCGTCGGCAGGTGGTGATTCTATGTGTTGTGTGCGAATGTCTTAGTTGGTAGGTATGCGGCTGGCTTGGTTGGTGGATACCGTACTCTGTTTGGCGGGGCGGTGGTGAGCGTGTTCGTAAACCTGTTCGCTTGCAGTGAGGCGTCCTGTAAAGATTGTGTAGGTAGAAATCGATCCGGCCTAGGGATTTTAGATTTGTTACTCGGGCAGTAATGCTTGGACCTCCTGCGTGTTGTCGTAGGTGTGCCGTATAAATGTTGTCGTAGCGCGTCGTATTTGCACGGTGGCGTATCTCCGCAGGATGCATGTGGCTGTATGACTTGCGGCACACGTTTCGGTGGCCTTTTTTAGTGCGCGGAAACTCCAGCGAGAAATCCCGCCTTGAGGAGGAAGGGGCCTTGAGTGGCTTGCCCACCGCCGCCTCCCACGAATCGGTCTCAGTGATTTCTGCCATGCATGTACATGTGCACATGGAATTGGACAGAGTAAAGGCAAGAGGAAAGCATGAAGGATAGCAGGGAGATAGCAAGGGCAAGAGGAAAGCAGGAGATATGGGCGGCCAAAGCGCTGCGGAGGGTGCCAAGGTTTGCGGTTTCAAATCAAACGCAGACATGGGCAGCCCTACACACATGTAAGATCAGCCTCCTTCGATGAGGTGCAGGAGGCCCGTGTCTGTGCCATTCTCAACTGTATCAATCTCGGTGCGGGCTCCCAAGTCGGGGCGGCGTGGCGTGATTCCGAACCGGTGCATGCTAGACGGTCTATGGCCGACACTATGAATGGTCCGTTCACTCTTGAAGAGGTTGAGGCGGCTTTGTCGTCCCTGTCTAATGGGCGTTCCCCGGGTCTGGGTATGGTTCCGGCCGAGTGCTACAAGTATGCCAAGCGAATCCCTCGTGAAGGTGACGAGGACAGGGTGTCTGTCAATGTTATTGCCCCTGCGATTCGAGACCTTTTCCAGCACATTTGGGATACAGGGGATGTGCCTGACCAGTTTTGCGTGGCGTCTCTCAGTCCGTTATTTAAGAAAGGCGACCCCAGGGTCAAGGACAACTACAGGGGTCTAGCTGTGGGATGCGCCATTGCCAAATGCTATGCCACGGTTCTCGACAGGCGGCTGGCAGCTTTCGGGGATAAAGATGGTGTCCGGTGCCGTTTTCAGGCTGGGTCCCGTCAAAAGCGCAGCACAGCTCATCAGTTGTTCGTTGTTCGTCATCTTAAAAGTCGTTATGAGCGGCCCGGCAGCAATCAGGCCCTGTATGCGTGTCAGGTGGATTTTGAGAAAGCCTTTGATAGAGTGCCCCGGGCAAGCCTGTGGCAGCGTCTTGAGGAGAGGGGTGTGCATGGACCCATGTTGACGGCCCTTAAAGCCAGCTACGAACGTGTTCTCCAACGGGTCAAGGTTAACGGTCGCCTAGGGTCCATCTTTGCCTCTCTGCAGGGCGTGAAGCAGGGGTGTCCCATGAGTCCCAATTTGTTCGGGTTCTTCATTGAGGTTATTGCCGACTACCTTGAAGCGAGGGATGGTATGGACGAATGGTTCAACACACGTGCACACGAATGTCCTGTCATTAATGATCGTCGGTTACCTCTGTTGTTCTATGCAGACGACCTTACTTTGTTCGCGACCTCGTTGGCACGCCTCCAGTTCTCGCTTAAGCTGCTTATTGAGTTCTGTGCTGCTTTTGGTATGCGCTGCAACGTTCGGAAATGTGAGGCCCTTGTTGTGGCTGCTTCCGTTGATGTCGTTAAGAGGGCGTTTGAGGGGGTGAGGCTCATGCTTCCTCTCCGTACTGATGGGTCGCTTTGGCACCCACCCATGGTTGGTAGTTACTGTC
>NW_003307546.1:1872784-1879082 GCF_000143455.1 Volvox carteri f. nagariensis | reverse complement strand
TGTGCTGGGCTCAGCAGGTACTTACAAGCTGTTGTACAGGGAGCTGTCTCAGTTGCCTTTGCAGTACTTTTGGTTACGCCTTGCGTTGTGTTTCTGGAATAAGATAGTCAAGTCCCGTGGGTCGGTCTATCATGACGTGTTAGTAGATGATCTCCGTCTGGCTCTTCTGTCTGATCTCAAAGTGGATTGCTGGTCGTCTAAAGTGCTCATCATTTTGCGTTGGTTGGGCCATGAGTGGCCGGCGTGTGACTCCGTTTCTCAGAAGGTAGATGTATACTCGTCTCAGTTGATTCGAGTGGGTGAGGTTCTGGAGAGGTTATCTGCGTTCCTTTTAAGTGACTGGGATCAGTTCAGCCAAGGGGGTGATCCGCGTGTGTTCCAAGGTAAAGGGGTTTCGCTTTGCAGGTATCATAACTGGATGGGCTCCCCTTCACCAGCAAGAGAGGGCTCCGATCCCACAGGCTATTTGCGTGTTTATTTGCCGGCCAACCAGTTGCGTATGGTTGCCAAATTCCGTCTTTGTTGTTGGCCTTTGGAGGTCAACAAAGGACACCATAGGCCGAGAGAGTGCCGTACGTGTCAGGTCTGTACGTCGGGTAAGGTTGAGGATGAATACCATGTGCTCATGGAGTGTGAGGCGTATACTGAGTTGCGTAATAGGTTTCTGATTAACGTTGAAGATACTGATATGCGCAAGGTATTTCTTAATACCAATCCGAGGAAAATCGCTACTTTCCTTACTGAGGTTTTTGATGAGCGTCAACAGCGTGCTCTGGAGCCTCACGGCTCGTGAGGGCACCCGCCGCGTCGGCGGCGGAAATACTGTAACCACAATACAAAGTAAGATGTCACTTTGTATGTAGCCATCTCCTTCGAACTCTTATCGTGGGCGGCTGCAAGCTTTGTCGTAAAAGTTCAACATCTGCGCTAACCTGAACTGCTGTGCTTTCGGCTGGAGCTACCTGGGCCCTGAATACGAACTGCTGCATAGAGAGCACAGGGAACGCCGTGAACGTCAGCACACAGAGCCTGTGGCATCATGACGCAGCTCAGGACGAATGCCACGTCCTCGCTGAGTGTTCTGTGTGCTTTACAAGGTGCTGTTGCGAGGGGTTAGAGAGTACAAGAGGTGTAATGGGTCCAAGGCTCATCGTTCTTCCTCAAAACAGGCATAGACCGAACAGGCGTAGTATGCATGCAGATCAACAATCAATGGGGTATCAATAATATTCTTCCTCGTGTCAAGTGCTAAACGCGATCTGCCTACTGAACGTCGTTGCTTTAGTGCAACAAAAATGCAGCTTTAGTAAGCTTTGTCTTAGTAAACGGTGTAACATTTTGTTTACACCTCGCGTTTTCTCTTCCATCTTGTTTGCCCGCCTGAACTCGAGGTGCATGAGCCTGTGGAGATCGTTATGGCTTGCAACAAAAAATAGTTGAGTGTGCCGCGAGTAAAATACTTATCCACATATCTACTTTCCCCGCGTTGGAACTTATGAAGCTGCCCTGGGATGATCGTTTCCCGTTTTTTTCGGCATTCCATCCTGAGCGGGTCTCGGAGACGATACGCCAGTGAATCCGGCGAGGGCTCCCGTCCTGGTTCCCCAAAGGCAAATCACATGCCCCAAACAACGTCAACAGATCAGGAGCGAAATCAACCTGGTCGTCAAGTGTTTGACCTGTACCGCATCGACGACAACGGAAACGAGTTTTTGATGTGCACTTTTGCCCTGCGCGGCGAAGCCGAGCGCACGCTGGTTGACTTTGAAACTAGAGGACACAAACAAGTATATTATATACGCTCGAGGTGGCTTGCTCCGCAGTTGTGACCACGACCCCAGACATGGCCGATACATCCAATGAACCGAGGACCCTTTCCCTTCATTATGGCTCGGGCACGTTGGTGGACAGGCTGGGCTACCTGACGACGACGGAAAGGGCCCTCCCTGATGCTGGCATGTCTGGCAGAGGTGAGAAGAGCCCGTGTCAGCCAGGAACTGCTGCTTCTTGAAGCTGGTGCTGCCCATCGCAGCGAGATATTCACCGGCCTGGTTCCCTTGCATGTTTGTCTTGACTAACGGTGGCTGTTGTTGCACATTTTCATTGCCGCACATCCTTACATTTTCCCCGCACCTTTCCCAATTGCCTCACGCTGCAGCAAAACAAACGTGTGCGAGCAAGCGGAGACGAGAAAAACCTCTTTCGTGCTTTCCCCCCTTGAAACCCATTAACTTCAAATAGATCCCACATTCCCACAACGGCACGGTGCACTTCTGCTGCACAGTCCCTGTAAAATGAAATTAATTTCCGCCCGTTGGAACACACACACACACACGTGCGCGCGCACACACACACACACACACACACACATACACACACATACACACACACACACACACACACAAAGGCAACTCTACAACTCTGGGCCCCCTTAACAACAGACCATCACACCAAACACGCGCAGGAATATCCCGCCGAGATGCGGGAAAAGCTCCTCCTAGGGTTTGCGTCCCCCGTGTTCGCCACCACACGATATCTCTCTATCTCCCCCTCCACCACCGGGGGACCACCGGAGCACCATCACTCGTGTTTTCTGGCTCCCTCTCGTTTTTTACCCTGTCCTTGATGGATAGGGTGACGGTACGCCTCCTCCTCCTCCACCACCTCCTCCTCCACCGCCTCCTCCTCCTCCACCGCCTCCTCCTCTACCGCCGCCGCCGCCGCCGTCTCCCTCCTTACCCACGGCCTCTTCGTCCTCCACGGTGCGGACGCAGCTCCGTAACCATCATTACCCTCCTTACACCCCGTCACATCTCACCCCCCCCCACCCCCCCGTGCACACACCTCCCGCCTAGCCTAATGAGCAACTTCCCGCCTCCTTGATAGACCAACACAACCACCATCACGACCATCATCACCACCACCACCACCACCACCACCACAACAACTCCCGCATCACGCCACCTTGTCCTTCCGTCCCCAAGTCCACATGCTGCCACCCTCCCCCTCCCCCTCCCCCTCAAACCAGCTTCCCCCGTCCCCTCCCATCCCCCCGCCACCAAAACCCAGCTGCCCGGCCCCCACCGCTCCCCACCCCTCACCGCCTCCCCTCCCGCCTCCCCCAAACCATCCCCAACCTCCTACACCGCATCCACCGCCGCCATTGGCGGTTGGCAGCATCAGCAGGCGGCGCTGTACGACATACCCTAGGAAGGCCGCACACATGAGGAGCCCCCCGAGGAAGGACGCGACTGTGGTGACGTAGAAGGCGACCACGCTATCCTCCATGGTGTTGCGCATGTTCATTCCGAAGATGCCGGCCACGGAGGTCACGAACGTGAACATCAAGGTGATGGAGGTAACCACCAGGTCGATACCCACAATCTGGTTGCGCCTGAGGCGTCGTGTGCGTGTGTATGCGTGGGGTTTTTAGGGGTTTTAGGGAGGAGAGGGGGGTTTGAAGAGAGGGGGGGTTGAGGGTTTGTTTACGTGTGCAGGGCGACTCCCTGTGGGAGCTGACGTGGCCACGTATGTGAGAGCTCTACCTGGTGACGTGATGGGTGTGTGGAGATGTGGAGGATTTGGGGGAGGTGGAGGAGGTGAAAGGAGGTGAGGGAGGTGGATGCAGACGGTGCAGTCGGGGGGCCCAAGAGGTTGAACTCAACCAGGAAGGATTGTAGGTTTGTACGCGACGTTCTGGAGCTATCCACGGTGGGTTGGGGTGGCTGCGGTGATAGTGGAGTGATTCAATTACTTCTTTTTACGGCTAAACTTTAATTGGGATTTAGTTTGCTTTCCAGTAGGATTTTAGTCTCAATAGGATATTTTCCGTCCGCACATCCAGGCCCTGCAGCACCAGAGCGAGAACATGGCTGAGAGCTAGAGACGACGTATGTATGTTTGCATGTATGTATGTATGTTTGCATGTATGTATCTGTATCCATGCCACATGGCCAAAGAGCGGCCCCCACCTGTTGTCGAGGTCGATGTTGACGAGGTCCTCCGTGTCGTCGATGCGCTCCGTTAGGGCCTCTAGGCGACCGAGCAGCGCCTCGGCCTGCGAGAGGGGAGTCGGGGGGGGGAGGGAGACGAACCACGTGAACGAGTGAAGCTGCTGCCAAGGAAGGAGTGTACAAGAAGCAGGACTGATTTTGAAGGCGGTTTTGAAGGCGGCGACCTCGGGATGATACAATTAATGATGACGACCGCGGAAACCTACCTACCTACCTACCTACCTACCTACCTAGCCGCCAAGACTAAAATAAGAGCGGAAGAAAGTGGTAAAACGAAGCCGTAAAGAAGCAAAGGTAGGTGTAGAGGTGGCGAAAAGTAGTGGAGAACTGCTGACGTGAGCTGGAAAAGGATTTTTGCCGCCGGCCTGGCGGCGGCATTGACGAAATGGGAGCTGGCTGATAAGCTGGTGATAAAGAGCTGGTGACATGCAAGTGCTCCTCCCACCACCACCACCCCCAAACACGCGCCCAACCCGACCCGACCCGGAACTATCCTAGTCCGGCCAGCCGACCGACGCCAACGCGGTAAACCGACAAAGCTCGAACCTCCCTTTGGACTCACCTGGCCAGGCAGCAGAAGTTGCGGCAAGGGCACATGCGAGGCAGAGGGGTAGCAAGGTTGTGAGCAGGGCGCGATGAAGAAAAAGCAACGCATGCGAGTGCTGCTGCAAGAGGTGTTTACTGGCAGGCTGGGGGAGGCGGAAGAAGAAATACTAGAAGAACCTAAGCGAAAGCAAAAGAAAACAACGGGGCTAAGAAGGAAAGCAAAGGCGGCGCAGGAAGACACAGCAAGTTTCGAAATTGACAACGCTATGACGCAATTGACAACGTGTACGTCGGGCTTGGGGGCCCCGAAACACACACACACACACACACACGCACATATACACGCATTTTAACCTGGAACGAACGAATGGACGAAAGATGAAGGACGGGCGGATAAAATGAATGAATCCACAAATGCACACGAAGCCACAAGCGGACAATACGTTTTTAATAACACGTGCACGTCCGTACATATGTGCGGTACGACGAACCCGGTACGGCGACACCGAAGGGAAGGCCCCGGGATGGCGACCAAGGGAATTTCCGACAATGCCTTTCGAAACGGGGTGGACGCCGCGACCAACACTGCTAACGGCACCGCGTGTATGCACATCTACAATTAAGTATATTACAACGTATTTTAAATACATGAACACGGAAATGTACACGAAGCAGAAAGGGCGCCTTCTGTGGGTTGATGGAAGGGACATCCGGACGGAAAGGACATTCAGGTTGGGTCTCTGTGTGTGTGACCGCGGGCACTCATCTCATCATCGGGCGCGCAACACAACATTTCCCCCCTGGTCCGCACGCAGGCGCGGCGCATGGGACGAAGTGAAGCTGGAAGCGCGCCATCTCCTGCAAACGCGCAATCCCTTATCCCGCATCTCTCCCTTGTATTGTTCTTAACATGTTTTATATTTTACGTGTTTATGCGCGCGTATCGTCTTGCGATACGACCCGCGCCAATGTCTTCGGCTTTCATCCTTTGCGACAACCTTTTGGTGGAGCCATGTGGCCCGGCGGGTGCGAGACACTTCCCCCTTCATCTCTCACTTGCACGTAGTAAAACTCGAGAAGGTTCTCACAGTCCTCGACATCGTGGGGTGAGGCACGTGGAACGCCGCCGCCGCCGCCGCCGCCGGCCTGCCGTACAGCCCAATCAGAGGTCGCCAGGCTGCTGCTACTGCCCGCTTCCGATTGCTCGCTGGAGTCCCCATCCTCCCAGGCGCTAGAGACGCTGGGTGATGACGGCGATGACCCGTGGGACGGTCGTCGGACGCCGTGGCCATGGCCATGGCCGTGATTGGTATGCTGCTCCCGCCGGCGATGGTTGGTAGCCGCCGCCGCCGTCGCCGCCGCCGGCTCAAGCTGAACGGGTTCATACAGCGACGACGGCAGCCGGGCTCTTGCAAGGTGCTCGGGGACTTCCACATCCACCACCACCGCTGGCGGCGGTGATGTCGGCGCTGCCTCACTTTGCTGCGGGGCCGCACGGAAAGGCGGGGACACAGAGGTCAACGCTGACGACGGGGCGGCAGCGGCGGCGGCGGCGGCGGCGGGCGCCACCGGCTGCGGCCCCAACCCCGCCATTGTCGGCAGCAGCGGATACATCTCCAAATGCGGGATTGGTGCGGGGGCCTTCTCCAGCACCAGCGTCGGGGCCGGCGCTGGGCCCGATGTCACATTGGTCGTCAACGCCTTTGTCGTTGTCGTCGTCGTCGGCGGCGGTCCAAAGC
>NW_003307546.1:1870571-1871509 GCF_000143455.1 Volvox carteri f. nagariensis | reverse complement strand
AGCCCCGCCTTGGGACATTAAGCGCGGTGAAAGAGCGCAAGCGCGCCCAGAAGTCCACTACTGCCCGAGCGCGGGCGTATTCCAGGGGGGTTGCTGCTGCTGTTGCTGCTGCTGCTGCTGTTGCTGCTGCTGTTGCTGCTGCTGTTGCCGTCCCCGGTCCCGCGATGGGCCCCTGCGTNTGATCCTCGAGTACCGGCGCGTTCAGCGGCGGCCCCTCGTGCGGTCTCACTCCGTTGGCCAGGTGAAAGAAGTCCGTTATCCGCCGCTGTTGGGGCCCTTGCGCCTGGATCTGTTGCGCTTGCTCTGGCTGTTCTGTCGCGGGGTTAGCCGCCCTTTCCAGTCGCCTTCCGGCTGCTCGCAGACAACACCTGCCTACCTCCATGGCAGACAGGGCTGCCAGGGCGATCACATCCCAGGGGGCCTGCTCGCAGCCGGTCGGGGCTTGGACCAACCACAGCTGCTTCCGGGTGATGCCGCCTGTCGCTGCCTCCTGGGAGGGCTGTATGTGTCGATCAATCTGCTCCCGGACAGCTTGTGCGACGGGGCACTCCCAGAAGTGGTGCATGCGTGGGGAGCAGTGCTGGTTGCTGGCGTTGCCGAACCCTCCACACCCACAGCGTTCCGGCACCATGCGGGCCAGGTGCGTGTTGCCGGGCAGGGGGATGCCGTCCACGGCGAGCCGCCACAGCGTTTCTTTGTTCTCGTTCTCCCACCGCACCCCCGACCACAAGCGGGCTTGCGTCGCCCTGAAGCGGCTTGTTTCCGCTGAGGAGGAAGGTGTCGTTTCCTGCGGGTGCAACGCTTCTTGCACAAATGCTGCCATCAAGCGTCCCCGTTTCTCCTCGGTGGCCCCGCATTGCAGCTGTGTCGCTAGGCGGACCGTCAGGCGTGTGAGTGGGACGGTTGTTGTGCCGCCCGGCATCTGCCATCCGACCCGC
>NW_003307546.1:1865653-1869043 GCF_000143455.1 Volvox carteri f. nagariensis | reverse complement strand
TGTCCCCCGGTACCACCTGTGGTTCCTGCAGCTCCACCTGTCCCTGGCCCACATGACGCGTTAGATAGCCCGAGGGCCGCTATGATGAAGCGCACAGCCCATACCGCATGCCGAGCCTGGATGTGTTGCTGGAGGGGCAGCAGGCCAAAGCCTCCAGCCGACGGGTGGCCGGTCAAGAGATCCTTAGGCACCCCTGTCAAACGGCGGCCGGGGTCTTCTGGGCCCTGCTGCCGGTCGACGAGGCGGGCCGTTAGGCGTTCTATTTCGTCCAGCGTACGGTTGGGGGGCGGCCCACCATGCTCCATGTGCCAGGTGACTGTCTGCATTCCGTACACCGATGCCGCTGTGGCTCGACCGAATGCTGATAGCGGGAAGCGGGAGAGCCGCTGCAGTCGCCGCTTGGCTTCCCCGAGTCTCTTCATCCAGTCGGGCTGTGGCGGGGATGGCTGGTTGTCAATTGGCAGGTTCAGGGCGGTGGCGGTGGTCACCACCTTGAGACCTCCTATTGACTCCTGCTGAGGGGCAGCTGATTGGGGTCCGGCCTGGGTTGCAGGTTGCGCCTGCTGTTGGTTTAATTGGCCAATCCACAGCAGCTCCACTTTGTCGAGATTTAGGCGTTGGCCAGATGTATGTATGTATGTATGTATGTATGTATGTATGTATGTATGTATGTATGTATGTATGTATGTATGTATGTATGTATGTATGTATGTATGTATGTATATAGGTAGGTAGGTAGGGTGGTAGGTGGGTAGGTGCGAAAGAACGGCCCGGAGGAGCAGCAGGCAGGGGGCGGATGTGGAAAGAGGCCCGGAGGGGCAACCCCCACAGGGACAACCACGGGGGGTTAGAAGCGGCAACAGCAGTAGCAGTAGCAGTTGCAGTTGCAGTTAGTAGCAGCAGCAGCAGCAGCAGCAGCAGCAGGGGTCTTCTCCATACACGTTATTGGGACGGGAATCGCCCGTCGAAAAGAAAAAAAGGCATCGATGCAAAAGATGGCAGTAAATCCCCATCTGCCGTACCGTCCGTACATCGGCCGTACCAGCATATCGTCGTCATCATCCAGTATGCCGCGCAGTGCCGCTGACAGGCGGCGGGCCCGGCCCCCCACCGCCTTGATGGCTCTCTTGGCCTCCCGAACTCGCTCCAACTTGGCCGGGCTCACTCCCCGCGCCAGGTCATCAGCGGCCCGGGGCACGTGCTCCTCGAGCCATGCGACCTGGACGTTTTAAGGTGTTTAGAGTTTTAAAATTTTAACGCGAGATGATGATGGGATTAACGGTTAAGTCGGAGCAAAGTATACATCATTATAACACGCACGATAAAAAAAGGTCGAGCGAACACATCCTGCCCTGCCGTTAAAATTGTAGGCTTACGGCCGTCGGCCACATCTGCTACTCGCCCAGCCCCCACACAGGAAAAAAACACAACAGGCACGCACAGCCAGCACACGCAGCCGCACACCACTCCACAAAGCGCAAACCCCACAACTGACGCCACTTCCTGATAAGGGGAAACAATGCCGGAGGGTTTGCAGACTGGACGACGGAGACAAGCAGCTGTTTGCCTCGCCAATCGTACACAAACCTGCGCATCCAGCAGCCGTACTGCCTCGTACAGCGCTGTCTCCAGTGCACGGAGCTCGTACGGCAGTTCGATGTCCAGCATCGCGGTGTCGCCTTCCATAATGCGGGAGACGCCGCCGAAGCCGCCGCCGCTGGCAGGCACCGGGCGGCGTTGGGTCGTCGTCGTCGTCTTAGGTACAGCAGCTACAGCGGCGGCGCCGCCACCGTCACCGCCACCACCAAGCACATCCGGTGCAGGGGGCGGGTAGGACGGGACTCCGCCGGCGGCGGCAGCGACGGCGCCGCTGCCTTTCCCAGTGAGAGTTAGCATCGTGGAAGGCAAAAACGGCGTTGGTTGCTGTGGCGGCGGGGGAAACGACCCTAAGGGCGATAGCTGCGGTGGCGCTGGAGACGGCGTTGGCGGCAAAGGTGACATGGGAGCCGCCGGCAGATTCGGCGTCGGCGCATGTCCAATCCCGCCGCCAACTACTTCACCGCCGCCGTCACTACCGCCGTTGACATCGCTGCCGCCGCCGTGTACCGTTGCCTCCTCGGAAGCCGCCGCTGCCGCGGCGGCGGCCCCGTCCCGCCGGGCCTGTTCAGCTTCCCACGCTGCCGCCAACGCTAAAGTCCGCCGCTGTCGCAGTGTGCTCTGGCGACAGAGCGTTAGGCTTCTGCCGCCGCCGCCGCCGCTACCGCCGCCGTGACGGGGGCGGTGAAGTCCAAGCCACTGCGAACTGTGGCGGCGGTGGTGGGGATGATCTTGGTCGTGGTGTTGCCGTTGGCGGGCGCGAGTGACGGAGGAGGCGCCGGACAGTATCCCGCTTGGAAGGCTGCCTGCTGCGGCAAGGCCGCCATTGCCGCCGGCGGCAGCGGCGCTGCGGATATCTCCCGTACGGAAAGGACTACCAGCGATACTGAGCTCCGACGGGGCTGCAGCGGCGGCGGCGGCGGCGGCAGCGGCAGCGGATCTGAAGCCGTACGGAATGAGGTCCGCGGGGGCAGCTGCGGTTGGCCGCAACTGTTGCGACGTGCCTCCTCGCCCTTGTTCTGTGCGGTCAGGTTGTTGACGGCGGATTTCTTAATTAGGCAATTACGAACTAGAGGGCTGAAGGGTTTGGGATGTGATGTCGTACGTACGGCACGCTGGAACGACGCTACAGTGTAACATTCCCCACCATCTGACCGTCCGCTGCGTCGTCCACTCGTCTGGCGAGGTCCTCAGCTCTGGACTCCGAAAAACATGGCCCAGCCCCACCCCACCCCACCCCACCCCACCCCACCGGGGAGATTTCCATTTCGCAGACATCCGGAACGCAGCCGTACAGTACAACAATGTACGGCATTGCTACCAGCATTTACGTATGTGCACATATGTATATCTGTATACGATCGAACCTTGGGCCCCGCCATTGCCGCCGCCATTGCCGCCGCCATTGCCGCCGCCATTGCCGCCGCCATTGCCGCGTGCCTTGCGCGGCTTCCCGTTTGCCGCCTCCGCCGCCTCCGCCGCCGCCAGCGCATTGATATCGACAGCGGTGGCGCTGAGCCGGGCGCACAACGACATGATGAACGGGCAGCGGAGCGGGTGGCTCGACACGCAGTCCACTGTACGACCGCCCACCGGCGCGCCGTACGTATCGGCGCCGCCGTACCCTCCCGGCATGCGGTTGTCACCTTCTAGCGGGTGCTGCACGCTGAGTACGTACACCTGCATGGCCGAGGCCGTACCATGTACGGCAGTCAGGACAGGGATGTAGCATTGAGCCTCAGTGCGGGCCGTATGGAGGTGGGAGCTGCTGCTCCATAAAATGGTCACATGATT
>NW_003307546.1:1778236-1855723 GCF_000143455.1 Volvox carteri f. nagariensis | reverse complement strand
ACTCTTCGCCCAGGAACGCTTCCGCGTCCCGGCTGCCGGGAGGTCCCCGCAACAGCCGCAGCTAGACGAGGGCCGGAGTCCACGCGCGCCCTCTTGAACGGGGGCTGAGTTGTTGTGGCATACTTGCATATTTACCCTCGGACTTTTCCCCAATTCTCTGGCACCTTGCCGCTGGGCAATATCTTCGCTCTTACTTGGTTAACCATTGGGCACTGGGCTATCTCTAACTGGGCGCTGGCCCATCTCTAATCGGGCACTTGCCTGTCTTTATCACGCGTGATACTGGGTTATAGCGCTCTTGCTATAATCGTGACACTTGTCACTGGTAGACCCACTTGGGTTACGATTGCACCGATTGGTGATAATTCGCGTTGACGACTATATCCTCGGATCGTACAGACTTCTGTACGGGTCGTCCTAACGCAGAGGCATTTAGCCTCCCTCCATTCACTAATCGGTAGTTTTCACTACCACCTAAACAGTGGAAGTGGATACAACAGAACTGGGATGCACCCAGGACATCACAGGTATGGAGGGCCTTGACGAGCTTACAGCAAAATTCGAAGGGTTGGCGAACTTGGAACAACCTAGGTCTTACCAAGCACAGTGAATGAGGGGCCAGCTAAAAGCCAACACAACCTTCTGGAAGACATTCACACGGTCCGATTTGGTCATGGCATGGATCCTGTTCGGTTTCCCCCTACTGTGGTCCCGGGACACTCCTGCAGCCATCTTGCAGCTGAATCATCCATCGGCTCAACAGCAGGCGGAATTTGTGACATCTGCAATCACCGAATTAGTCACAACTGGGGCCGTGCAAAACAGGGTGGTACAGTCCAATCGGGTCCCGACAGGATTGGCACTTGTGCTGAAAATCCCGACAGGCTTTGGAAAATGCTATCGGGCGGACCCGACGAAAAAGGGGGAAAACACCAAGCCGCCATCGGGAGCCCCCGACGGGGCCCGGAGGGCTCCCGTCGGGGGACCCGACAGGGTTAGGGGTGCTAGGACCGCGGTGGGTCGTCGGTTGGCCCTCCAGCGACGGACAGCTAGAGCGATACATAATGGCATTCATACAAATATAACTGGATGGAAATATGTAATGTAGTGGTAGCATTCGTTCACTTTGTTGCCTCTTCTTCTTTATCCTTTGACTCTGCTGTACAGGGATCCGTGCTTGGATACATAAGTGAAGGGCACACTACCTTATCTCGACCTTATTGACAAGTTAATACAAAGACCATATGCAGCTTTACATTACCCTTTCGAACGTTTGCTGCCTCGTCCTGTAGAGGAGGACGAGGAGATGTTCCTCTCCCGTCCTACGGTGTCTAAGGGTCTCCTTGAAGAGCTCGGGTTGTGATGCTCACAGGCAGACGTGCAGGCGTGCATGTGTTGCTGTGTGTGTGTGTGTGTGTGTGTGTGTGTGTGTGTGTGTGTGTGTTCGTGCATATCAGAACTGTGAACTGCAAACTGAGAACTGGAAACTGCGCATATAAAATACGAATTAATGTAATTTCAAGCGGCACACAGCGAAATTTCTTTCTTGCGTCACCCAACAGGTTTTGGGATGGGCTATCGGGGCACCCGACAGAAATTGAAAGATATGCAAAAACGCTATCGGGTGGGCCCGACGGGCATGGGAAGGGGAAAACCGGCAACCCGACCATTTCAGGAAGGTCCTGTACCACCCTGCCGTGCAACGTGTCGACCACCAATCATGCTGTGTATTGCCCCTCGGTGTTGTGCTTAAAAAGGGCACTAGTAAATTCCGTCCAATATATGATGCATGTTGCATTAACAAGCATCTTGTGATGCCGAGCTTTAAGTATGAGTCCCTGGGGACGCTCGGTGAAGTGCTGCAACCTAACGACTATTTGTTCACTGGGGATCATAAGTCTGGATATCACCACATCGACATGCTTCGCGTGGGCTTCGCGTGGCAAGGGCATGTTTATCTGTTTGTGCAGTTGCCGTTTGGGCTCGCACCAGCTTGTTGCGTTTTCACCAAAGTCACTCGCGAGCTGCAGCAGCTATGGCGATCTGAAGGACACCATTGCTCCTGCTACATCGACGATAGCATACATGCACACCAGGATAAGGGTGCCCTAATGCTGTAGCAAACACGAGTCCTCGCCGACTTGGAGAACGCGGGATTCTTGGCTAGTGACCAGAGGTGCTCGCTAGAACTGGCGCAATAGAAGGAGTACCTAGGCGCCGTAGTTGACACTGTCAAAGGCTCCCTTTTCGTACCTGAAGGGAAGCGCCTCGCGGTACAGAAGACGATCAGCACAACTCTCAAGGTGTACAGAGGTACTCCCCACCGGGTGCACGATGTTGCAGCACTTGCTGGCACCCTTCTATCCATGTCACACTCGTTCGGCGAACTTTCGGTGCTTATGGCGCGGTACTTGAGCGGCTGGGTCGCAGAAGAAGTCAAGGTCTGGTCCTACAACCACCGCCGACCCCTGTCTGTCGGAGTCGCTAAAGAATTGCAGTTCTGGTGTGATTACTTTGCGGTCTACGATGGTCATTACTGAGGTGGATATCAGGCAATTGGTCGACTTCCATTTTCCCCTTAACGGCCCTGAACCTGACTTGCAGACCCGCATGCATGTCATGTGTGCTCTGTTGTGCTGGTTCGTATTCCTGCGGTTTGATGACCTCGCCGGGTGCTAGTACATTACAACCTGTTGCGCATCACACCAGGCGTGGGTCCAGAGATCATCCTTTGGAAAAGCAAGACAGACCAACGTGGCGAGGGACATGTCGGTTTTCGGGGCGACCACTACTGCCCAGTGACGCGGCCCAGCAAGGGTCCATGCTGCAGTTGCTGATGCGGGCGTGCGACAAGGTTACAACGGTCATCAAGACGAATGGCAAGACTGGGGGCAAATTTGAGTCAAAGCAGGGTGTGAAACAAGGCTATCCGCTGTTTGAAACGTTTACAGACGCCATTAATATGAATGGCGGTGTTAGCACCAGGGCATGGCCGGAGGATGCACCTAAGGTTGGCAATGAGCGAGTGTCCATCCGCCCCTATGCTGATGACGTTAGTCTCCTGGCAACGACACCGGAGTGCATGGCGGAGCTGCTCTAAATCGTGGACATGTTCCGTAATGATTTTGGGTTGCGGCCAAATGTGTCGAAATGTAAACGCCTCGTTTTTGCGAGCGACAGCGACACAAGGAGTGCTGTTCAAGCATCGTGTAATGAGCTCAGGCTTGCTGATGGGGCCGTACCGGCTAAGGAAAACACGCGATATCTGGGTTTAGGGTGTGGGCCAGAACGACCATTTCGTGCCTGCCACCAGCAATTGTAAGACACAGCCAGGGCAGCTATGTTAGTGCTGAGTACGTAATTGGTTAAGCTAAAGTTGTTTGCCCCAGATGTGAGGATGAGGAGTTTTGATACGCAGGTACGAGCAATACTGTTGTACGGGTGTCAAGTGTGGGGCCCGTTTATCTTTGCTACAGTCTTGGACAGGCTCAGGAGGCGGACTGATGCGAGTAACCTTGCGGAGGGGGCCTTTGAGGCATGTCTGAAGGATGGAGCGGTGCAGCTCCGTTCATGCGGCAAATTGTGGGAGCTGCCAGACCAGCACACCGCCTCCCGTTCACTAAATTGTCACGGCTACCCCTACACTACCACGTTGTCAAGCGGATTGTGAGGTTTTGGAACAGGGTCCGTTTACATCGTGGGTAAGGTTTGCGATGGGAGATCGTAGAGGCTCTCTCAGACCCCGAAGGGGGCGGATGGGGGTCACTCATCCTCCATTTTCTGAGTTTTCTGAGGCATGCCATATGGAAAGAGGCCCCGCAAGGGATACGTGAGGCAGATGAAGGAGCGAAATGGCTAATGATATAGCTAATGCCTGAAGATATGGTATCGGAGTTCAAGGATTGGTTGATGAGCGGTTGGAAGCATACGCGTCTAGATGTCTAGCCAGACATGTACCCGTCAGACGGTAAGCAACCGGGAATCAACAAGGTGAAATTTAAAACATTGGATAGGTCTGGCGGCTGAGCAAGCGGGCAGGAAGGAGGTGCTCCCGCACATCACAACATTTACCCCGCGTTCAGGGAGTTTGTGAGCTTATGCAGTTTAGGCTTTGCTGTTGGGCATTGGCGGCTAACAGAGCGCGCAAGATACGTCGTTGTGTACCTAGGGAGGAGCGGGTGTGCCCCTGCTGCGGCACTGATAGCCATATTGAAGATGCAAAGCACATCTTGCTGGACTGTCCAATGTACGGTGCAATCAAATCTGTCTTCATCATGACGCCGGCATACTTGGTTATAAAAGCCTCATCAGGCAGGCAGAAAATGGCATGAATTTAATCCTTCAGGAAATCCAAATGCCCTTTACGCCCCTAACCGCTATACCGCTAAAAGAACGGACTCCTGCATGTCCGATCTGTGTATAGACCTCGTTCCCTCATGTAGCCGAGGAAGGACAGCACCCACGCCCCATTCCGCCTTACCGAGCTACCCGACCGGGCAAAACACTTCATCATTTGCCGCTACCACTTGCGGTTCTTCCCAATGCAACGGTGCAGAAACACAAAGCTCGATGGCAAACAGCAACGAAGCCAACCCCTGCGGCAGCACTTACGAGTGCATATGCTGCGCCCTATTTTCCAGTATGATACACTGCGAACTTGCGAGCTGAATGAATCACAACGCAGCTCAGCTGGGAGAAACCTCCCCCACAACCATCCTCATGGGGTCAATCATCAGTCGTCAAAATCCGAGCTTTCATCTTGGTCGTCTCCGCCGTCCACCTTGTTGTCCACCATGCGAGCCACCATCGCTTTGATCTGCAATAAGAGTGAGTAGTTAGGGCCACCGGCAAGACGGCGGGGTTTAAGTTGCTCAAGCCGCCTGCACAAAAGATGCCTGTGAACACCATGACAGACTCCTAACGCGCCTGCCGCAATCATCTGTCCAACTCGCTAGGTGGCCCGGCTGCGACTGAAGCCGCCTGCGTGGGGCCTATGAAGCTGGCCCTGCATCCCTGCCCGTCCTCCCCCTATCACATTGCCCATCTAGTACATAGCCAATCACTGGATTGGCGGCTCTGGAACCCACATCCCCCCGCCGCCACTTTCGACCCGCAACCATGCCCCGAACCCGAAACACCTGCGCCTTCTGCGCCTGCTCCTCATCTTCCTCGGGACTCGCACACACGGGACCCCAGGAGTTGAGCACCAGCGCTACCTGCAGGTTGAGCGGGTGGACGGGAAAAATTGATGTAAGAGGACGGGAAACGGTAGGCGGCGGTAACGGCGAGGTGCTAATGCGGAGCAAGGGTGTCCGTCGAGGATGACTAATGGGGGTAAAAAGTGTAACCGTGCCAATGCGACGGCGGACATGCCGCCAACAGAAAGGTGATTAGCAAGCAGGCCAACGAGCAAGCGAACAGGTATATAGGCAACAGACAGGCATATAAGTAAGCAGACCGCACATGGCGACATGCCAACAGGCGGGCCGGTAGGCAGGTAAGGCAGGCAGGTACGCGCCCACCCTCACCTGTTCCGGAGTGATTCGCTTGGGCCCGCCAAACACATTCAGGCCGACAGAGTGCTTCAAGCACTGCGTGTCATGGTACAGGAGCAGCGTGGGCAGGTTCGCATCCGGATACTTGGGTATGGCGTCCGTTGAGACGATGCGCACAAACTTGGTGGAGGGGTACTTGGCTGCAAGCTCGTCTAGGCACTGCTGCAGCAGCCCACAGCCGGCGTGCCTGGTGCGAGGATTGACATGGCATGACATCACTTTCCAGTGGTGAGCAGCCAACACGGCGAGGAGAAACCCAGATTAATATAACGAAAGATGACATGGCGGTGCACCCAGCGGAACTATTATGCGTGGAGGGGCGACGCGACCTATTCAGGCGGGAAGGGGCTGCCCGCGCGTGAATACACCTGAATACCTCGTCCAGACACCTAGACGACACCACCATGGAGCTCAGCCCAATTTGTCGATAGTAAGCCGAATGCAGTCCTCGAAATGCAATCACCCCTCAGAAGATATTCACATAGTATCTTGTCACTTGCGTCACATTTTCAATCCCCGGCCCGCACCCGTAGCCAGACTGCCGACCCGCTCCCCAGCAAGCTCTCACAGCCCCACCCTGCCGTGAGCCCTGGCGGGGACTCGGCTGGCCGCACGCTCCGAGCGCTCGCAACCTCACCCGTCTTTGAAGAGGTGCACCACCACCCACACATCCGGGCCCGCGTTCGTGACCTTCTCAACAAACTCGCCGCCGCGAATGAGCTCCACAGAGCCGAACCGTGGCCGTGCTGCTGCAGCTTGGAGTTCCTTGATTCGCTGCTGCCTGTGGCAGGAGGAGAATGGCGGGTGGAGGACCAGGCTCTAGCATACGTACCAGGGCCAGGGGCACGCCGGGGCCATGACCAAGCAACAGGATCTAGACCAGGTAGTAGAGTCTAGGATGGAGAAGAGAGGCAGAGTAGGCAGGCCTTGGAGAAAGCAGGCTGGAGGTGCGAACCCCGGGGCACGGGGCTCTGTTCCTATCCACCTGTAGTCCTCCAGAAAGCGGTCGTCCTCAAAGACGTCCTCCGCCTCATGCAGCTCCGCCTCATCACGCCGCTCCACCCAGGCCACGTCCCGCACTGCCTCCACCTCCGGTTTGTACGGGTCAGGCTTCCAGACAGGCGGTTTCGGAGGGATGTTGCCTGTCATTCAAAAAAGCACGGAACTGGCCTTGAAATCAGGAGGTTCAAAGAGGTCGGTTTGCAGGGCACACGCGCCTGCCTGTATGGATAAAACGTACCCGGGCCCCGCTATCTCCCAGGCCCCGCTGATGAATGCACGCGGGACTTCTTGTGCAGCGATCTTACGAGCAATAAGGCGCCATTCATGAAGGAGATGCGTGTCACATGGCGCGCTGCTCTCCTTGTGACCAACCTCACCTAGCCGACGCTGGATGTCTTCCCACTGCGTTGTCTCGCCTTCCGGGCCCTTGTAAACAGTGTGGTATTCCGTCATAGCTGGCTAGATGGACGGGCTGCACGTGATGTGGATCCCCAATACAGTGCAGAAGGCCGGTCTTAGCCCGTTTTCCCGTGTAGTCTGCCCCGTTGAAACTCGAGGAGATGCCGGGGCCTATCTGGGCCCGGCAGGGCGGAAAATCGACGCTTGGAACACAATGCAGTTCATATAGGCAACAAGACCGTTGCTGTCCTGTCCTTGATCGCTCCTGTTATTTGAGCCTGGAGGCGTACGAATCAACAGCCTGCGCAGCCAGCCTCAGCCTGGGGATAGTCGATCTGCTGGGCCGATGATGAGTAGCAAAAAGCTATTGATCTCGGATATATGAAGAATTTAGACAAGGTAAAACAAAGGCACTACGCTAGAAGCAAGAAGGTCTTAAAGCGTAAAGCGGCGACTACCAGCATATTTTTCGACGTGGGATGATATCTGCTTTTATACTCGCAATGGAGGGATACTAGGTCGTTTTGGGCCAGGTAGGCCTTGGGTGCTAATGGGGGAGGAGTCGTACTCTCTAGCCTCGTAGCTGAAGCGAACATTGGTTCAGCACACACGGGCGAACCGGTTACAGTCATTAACATATAGATAACCCCACAAAACAAATAACATTCCATTTCCTTTTCTCGATTTTGTGGGACTGATAGAATTACATCTTTGGCCACGGATGGAGTCGTGGGTGTGAACTAGGCCACATACAAAAATTGCGTACCTTTTACAGTTTTTCCAGGATTGACGTTGCCCAGGCTTGGGGATCACACGGAAGGAGCGTACCCGGGCTAGGCCTGAAACAACGCGTGGCTTGTATACAGACGGCTTGCATGTTATAAGACATCTTTAATTTTTTTCCATTGTTCCAGAAGGTGAGCAGAAGAGCCTTAAGGGTCAATGTCCTGGTGGATGGCACCTAAGTGTGGTGACGAGCAGGCGTTTCGGGCGCACATTTAGTATGTATACAGGGCCAGTGTTTCTACGCGCTCAAATTTGCTGAGCGCCCGGTCCCTAGGAAACGTGCAAAGGGAATCACCAGCAACTCGGTTCGTTGGACGGGTGGCCTGTCGCTCAGGCCTGGACCCTTGCGGTAATATGTGCTTACGTATATTATCCTATCGCCTTGCTTAGCAGAGTGGATGCGGACTGTGGGGCTTCCAAAGGTCTGACCCGGATGACATGTCGAACGGCAACGGTTGCGCTGCCCTGTTTGGTTCGCATGGCTGCAGATGGGGCCTCCCGCCCAGCCGGGCTTACGAGAGCGAGCGGTTCACCCGTTCTTGCTTAAGCTCTTCTGCAGCACTCCTTTCACAGCTTCCGCAGCTGCACCAGTACAGTCCTTGAATTCACCGGCAGATTTGTCACCTACATCCTCACCTGTTCGCTCCAGGCCAGGTGCGTGATCACATGCAGTTCTCGACGTGCAGGTTTCACATGACATAACCATCGTAACCTTACCCAGATGCATGACCAGGACCACAGCCGTTGGGCCTGAGCTGCTCTTTTGCCGCTGCTAGGGCTATAGCCGTTACCGCTGTTCACGCACTTCGGGTCTGATCAAAGCTTGCAACATAGCTCGCATGACGGCAGGCACACGGCGGACAGGCGCACCACTTCGATCCGATGTGCTGTGGTTTCCAAGGGTGCATGCACGGCTCTGCAAGATGTTCTAGCCGCAATGTTACGTTCCTCTGCCCGCTTGCAGCTAATTCAATATCTGGGCCCCTTCGGGCCGAGTCCCCTGCGCGGCCGAGTACCATGCGCACCAGCATGGCCGGAACAGGAACCGCAGCCGGAGCCGGAGCCGGAGTCGGAACGGGGCGACGATCAGACACCGGTATCTTCACTGCCATCCATGCCGCAGCGGCGTTTCACGTGGCTGGACGTGCGGGTTCTGCCAGTGGGGCAACTGGCAAGCGGTGGGTTGAGGGGGTATTGTCGAGGACAAACCTAAGATGGGTACATGGCTTCCTGCCATTCCTTGATGCGCCCAGTGGGAGTGAGACAAGGAGTATGTTAATGCTTCGCGTGGAGTAGCAGCTGGGGCAGCGTGGGCAGGGTGTAAGGCGTATCTTGAAGGGCGGCGTACAGGATGCGCTGCGAATGAGTGCGTGGAAGCTTAACCTCCAGTTGGCGCCGTCAAAACGTGCGCGGAAGGCGGAAGTTCGACAGGTTGACAGCACGGCCGCTGTGCGGATTTGGGTCGCTGCGCCAAGCTCGTGAGGGTTCAGAAACGCGTTTAGTGCAGGTTTTGCGTGTGCAGACAGCTTCCACTGCACGAGTGATTGCACTGTCCGAACCAGAACCGCTTTGCAGCGTGTTGTATGGGACATGAGACTTTTGCATGGGCATGATTGCAGCCAGCCATGCCTGCGCACCGGAGCTTCAGCTTACAAGGATGGGTGACAAGGGTGGAGGATGTAGACTCGGTTATAATCCCCATAGCTAGGGTAGCCAGACACCGCATAAGTGTGGTGCATATTACGTGCCGAAGCGGGCCTTTGGTGCTTTCCTGGAGGCGCGTGCGCAAGTAAGTACTTAGGGCAACTACGGAATAGACGCTCCTGCCAGCCGTCTTCATGCACGCATGCCTCTCTCCTCGCACCAGCTCATCTTGGGACACGACGCGGATTTTGGAAGAGGACAGTGGGGGGAGCTGGCTCCCGCCTTTAGCTGAAGCCAGCCGAACGCGCCCTTTGACCAGGGGCGACGTGAGCGCCAGTACTATCCTGGTTCGGAAGGCTCTGGAATCTGGGAAGGAGTCTCCGAACGTGGAGCGTAGCAACGGCTCGGTGGGGAGTGGGAGCAGCAAAGCCGGAATACGCGCCGCACCACAGGTGTGCCTAGGATGGGCATGGGCAGGCAAGCGTGACAAAGATTGTTTAAAAATGGTGCTTCCTTGGCAGGGTATGCGAGCACGTTGCCTCGCGGTGATGGAATCTAGGGTAATGCATGGGTCCTGCATTTAGCATGTGAAAACAGCCCCGCCCTCGAGAGCGAAATGCGACGGGCGGCTTGCTGGGCGGGCTGGGAGGGCTACTGCTCTTCTTTCCGAATCCAATGGTTTGTAGGTTGTTAATCTGGGTTTCGGTTGCATGGCCATTGGCGCGTGCTATTGTTGTTCTGTGGCGTGCAAATATTGATCCTGTGGTCCTGACAGCTGCGACACCGTGCTGTGCAACCGCCATGTAGGTCCTGTTGGGAGACCGCAGCGTGGCGGAGGTCATGTCCAACTTCGTTAAACCGGAAAGCTTGGTAGGTTGAGGCCAATTATTGCTTTGCCCATCGTGGGGGGACCCTGAATTCGAGGATTCGAGTCAGCGGAGCTAAGGCACCTGGCACCCTGGGTTAGCATTGTGGTTTCGGTGCGGCTACGAACGAGCATACGCCTTATCGTGCTTCACCTTGTGCTTCACCTCTTAGCGGAACCTATGCCTTGCTGATGTTTGGGTTTAGATTGGTTCCGGAATGGGAAAAATACAGCAACGTGGCGCAGGTAAAGTTGCTTAAGAAGCTTGGCAGCTGGGCGACTGGGCGGGAACGTGGCTTGTGTGGGAACTGCCCCAGTCTCCTTTTTCAGGTTTAACTTGCGTTGGTCGTTAGGGCCTGCGCGTCTCTCTCCTGGGCCTTTTACTGTATCAGCTAGAAGTAGAGGAAGTGACACATGCAAGCTATATCCACAAATATGCATGGGAAACCAGCCTAAGCGGTTATACAGGTTTGTAGAGGGCAGCGTGATAATTGCCTGTTTTGCTCTGCTTTTTGTCCGTTCACATGGTGTTCGATGTCGCCTCTGTTTGAGGGGTCTGGACAGAATACCCGTACATGCGCATGGATGCGTCAGGGGGTGCGAATTACAAGTGACCTGCTTACCACCTTTCCTTAGAGTTCCTTGGCTTGGCTGTGCGGCTTTCCCTTCCCCTTCAACAGTCGATGAAGACGAATTACTTGTGGGCACTGCTGGCGGGCGCATGCCGGCTGGAGGGCGTTGAAGGGGACTGCTTCACAGCAGACCTTCATGAGCGGGACGGTAACCACGAATACTGGCGGCGAGCATCGGGGGAAAAGGTACGCGAGTATGTGACAGCTCTTGTCAAGGAAGTGCAGTAGCCACCATCCGTGTCTAGGCCGACATTCGCCGGATCGTGGGAAAGGGGAGAGCGTATTCGGTAAAATAGTAGCCGCCGAACTCTGAACGTGTTCTGACGCTTTGTGATCAGCGCCAACGCTTCGTAAATGCACCTTCTGCTGTGTTTAAACAGCTAAAAATCAGATCCGTGCTCTGTTGACGTGGCGCAACTGAGCCATAATCGCCGCGCTGCACCTTGTGTGCAAATGTGGGATGTGCTGTTCTACTGCTCATGCTCGGCATGTTGCTTGTGCATCCACCGAACCTACATGGCCACAGATTTACGGCCCCGTAACGTATTTCGTGAGCCATTGCTGGCAGTACAAGCTCGGGGACCTCGTGGGCATGATCCTGCAGCACTACGACGAGCTGCCGGGTATGGAAGGGAAAAGGGGGGGGGTTGGGATACAGAATTGGGTTGGGAAAGAATATAAACCTTGGAAAGGGAGTATCGGAGTATAGGAAAGGGCAACACGCGGACCCTGGCAAGGCTGCGACTCATCAGGTTCCTCATTTTAATGATGATGGACAGCTGTAGCTGTCCGTGGGCATATCCAGAACGCAGACCGGAAGTGAGCAGCGAGGGCGTGCCTGATAATGGGGTCCTTGCTGGCGCCCTGTGGCGGGTGCTCGGGGAGATTGAAGCAGCATGAATGCCCCGCTGTTAAGCCGAAGCCTTAAGTTGAGCTGATTAGCTGTTTACGAAGCCGAGTCCATGATGAAGCCAGAAAGAAGTTGAGGTGAAGTTGAGATGAAGTCCAATTGGAATTTAGTCGAAGCTAAGTTGCGGAATGCAGATCGGCTAGAGGGAATCAACTTAGGTTGAGCCCCACTCGAAGTAAGGAGTGAGCCCATAGCCCTCGGGTTGTAGCCTAGGCCTGGATTGTAGCTTAGGCGAAGCCCCCCTTTCATACCCGGTTTGCGGTTGGGACATGAGCTGGCTTGAAGTCGGTCTGGGACATGAGTCAATGGGGGTTTTCCATGGGAGGTCCGGGGGTCCGCAGAAGCAGCACAGCAGAGTTCATCCGCCCTGCGTGCTCCGTCCCATGTGCACTCGTGCCGGCGACATGACCCCAGAGACGGACGGCGGGCGGCTGTTTGTACCCGTGTTCTACTGGGTGGACATCTTTGCGGTGACACAGCACTTTGTGGGTGACTTCACGGAGCACCCGGACGCGGACTTCAAGGGGGTCATTGAGGCAGCCAAGGTGGGGGGAGGTCGGGATCCTGGGACCTGCGGAGTCAAGGTCAAGGGTAGGGGGATGCAGCATGCGATGCTCTGGCGCTTGCGGCGCGTTGGGTGCCGTTAGTTTCCATGCGTCCTGGGCAAGGGGAAGGGGTTCGTAGCTGCTCCTAATGGGGGAACCGGGAGCAGATGTGCGGAACCGGGGGATTGAGAATGAGAATCGCAGCATGGACTGCCGGAAATGGCATAAGCTTTACGCTGCACGTGTGTGCGACCAGCTTTCCTGACGAAGGGGACGAAGGTGATAAGCTACACAGCATCGATTATAAGAATGGTTTTAAGATATCTAAGGCCACCCATCCCCAACGATATCCTGATGTGTTCAGTTCCCACACCACGTGCTATCCTTGTCGAACCGCTGCACCACCCCCAGAAATGTCCGCTGCCCGATGGAGCAGTTCTCTTGACGTTCCGCCGTTTCCTTGTATCTTTCTCCACCTCGCCTGTGTGAGTACAGGGTGGTGTGCTCTTCTCCATGGCGCCCTGGCGGAACCCGCTGTCCGTGAGGCGTGTGTGGTGCTTGTTCGAGGCGCTGACAGCGTTGTCGTTAAACCGCGAGATTAACCTGATGACCGATTCCTTCGACTCGACTGCGAAAGTTGATATCTTGCTGCCGCTATTCACCAGGGTAGGTTTTGCGGTATCCCTCGTATTAAGCTTTGCCTTTCTTAGAATGATGTTTGCAGACGTATGCATCTTGGACTGGTCAACGTTTGCCGTCTGGCAGGCAATGTCTTGACTCCATCCTGCTGCATATCTTTTCGGTACCGCCCTGCTTAACGCTTCCCCTGCTGGCTTTCCTTTATGTGGCCGCGTGGAAATAATGCATCGTGGCCGCGTGGATGATCTCCACCCTTGCATCACGTTTTGTGTGCCTCACTGCAACATGCTCTCAGCATCACGCACCGTCTGCGTTATTTATACGCCGCTCCTAATCCTCATGTCTGTTGGTCCGAGCAGCAAGTGGTGGAGATGTTGGATGTTCGCAACGCCGAGGCGACCATGGAGAAGGACCGCGACTACATCATGGCGCTCGCGGAGCGGACGCTGGGCATCAATCGCTTTAACCAGACACTACGCACGGCGCTGTACCACGAAATTTGCGAGGCCATGATCCTGCGGTGAGTCTTTTTTGCGCGCATAGAGCGTGCGGTGCGCTTGTAGCTGCTCCCCGCTGTGTGCTGTGTACTTCACGCTGCTGCCGCAGCTGTTGCGGCTGACAGCCGTAGCTGCAAGATCCCATGTGTGTGAGGGGGGTTGGCTCAGGGGAGGCTGGATGATATTCGCTTGCCTGCCCGTCTCCCCATCTCCCTTTGCTAAACCCGTTGCCTTCTTCCTGTTCTCATCTGGCACGGGCGCTTGTAGCCTACCAGTAGGCGCTATACGCCTGCGGTGTGCCGAGACGAGACTATGGTCACTTATGTCCGTCCGTCTTCGGGCCATGCTCACTTTGCTGTTCCACTGATGTGCCTCAGGGCCGTGGTGACGGGTGAGACAGATGAGGGCCGCAAGCTGTTGGAGCGTGGCATCATCATCTCCAATGCCTCGCTGCGCTTCATGCCCAAGCGCGACTCCGCAGGCAAGGAGGTGGAGCGAATCCGGGACACCGGCCTCATGTTATTGTCGGATGCAGTCAAGGTGAGGTGACCCACGGGTCATGTTATAGCATCGCCAGAGCAGAAGCGCGGATTTGTGTGGGGAGAAGAAGATGCAGGCCGTGGACTTATTATCCGCCGTCACCTTCTAGCAGTCACGTTGCTGATACCCAGCAGCCTAGATGGGCAACATGTCGAGGGTGATAACTTGGTTGCGCTTGCTTATGAGGCCCGAATGACCCCACCAGCGGCCGCCGTCACATATCGCTGGCATGCTCCATCACGACGACGTGCAGATGAGGGAAAGCCCCGATCATCTCCACAGCAAAACCTCGCGTACTGGGGCCCTTCCCTCGATGGTGAGGGCGTATAGAAATGGGAGCTCCGTGCGTTAATCGGCATATACCTCCCAAGTACCACGCCTCTGGCGATGTTCTCCGCTCTCACGCGATGAGTGGTACTGCTTAATGCGTGTACGCCCGTTCAGCGCTGCTCGCCTGCCGGTCTGCGTACCCGCTTCTGTTCCACAGTCTTGCCCTAAGCTGGAATCGCTGGTGGTGTATACAGCTGCCGAGACGGACGTGACACCCAACGGTCTGACCACCTTGGCCAAGGGGTTGACAGGGCACCCGGCGTTAAGGCACCTAGCGGTCGGCCGCCACCCTCTTCTGGCATCAATCCCAGGTGGGCTATCGCTTGGGACCCACATCCGCCAGCAACCTTGACTGGGCGTTGTCCTATCCTATTACGCTGGCCTCGGTCCAGAGCTGAGGGTGGCGTGGTCTATTGGTAAATGTCATGGTGTAAGGAGAAGCCCTGCCGCCCGTGTATTTCTCCATGTGTATTGTGCGCAGGCACGGGTGGATCGCTGGGTCGCACCTCGGTATCCGCCTACGCGTCGTTGCTGTCGACCAATCGAGTATTGACGCACTTGGACCTGTCGTACAACAAGGTACAGTTTGGCTGCGTTGTCTAACCGGTCAAGTGTGCAGCAGCGCAAGCTCTGTGCTGGCTGGTGTCTGCCCTGTTCGTTGAGCGTCATGATTTGACCTGTGATTAGGAACAGAACGCATGCACATGGGAGGGCCATATAACGCAAGCGTGAACCATATCATGCCGTTAGCCGTGTGCTATGACGAGTTGCATGAGCAGGAGTGGGCTGTTGCTCAATCCGCTTCAACACCGGTTTTGCGCAACATCTAGATGATGAGCACACGTGGCCTGGGTCTGACCTGACCTGCACCTTGTCGTCACTTTCGCCCCCAGCTTGGACCCGATGGCGTTGTGGCGTTTGCACCGGCCCTGGCCGGCAATCGCACTCTCGCGGTGCTCAAGCTTAGACAGGTACGCAGCAGCGTGGAGCTTGCTTGCCAGGACGGTAACGAGGGAAAGTTAGCGCAGGGACTACCACACTAATTCACATTTCACCTCCCGACCCTGTCTTGCCCGGCCTTTCCTTGCTTCCTCTTATTGCTCTCGTGCCTGTCCGTCACGACCCTGCACCATGTGCCATGCAACATGATATGTGCGCCGGACTGTCCTGTTTTATGCCACGGCCGTTTTTTTTATTTGGAACCTTTGCGGCACCCATTTCGCAGGTTGGCATGGACGGCGCCTCGGCCATTACCTTGGCGGATAATTGCATGACGGCCGAGGGGTTACGTGACCTGGACATCAGCTATAATCCCGAAATGGGTGATAGGGCGGCGCCCGCTCTCGTCAAGCTCATGAGCCACAAGGGGCTCACCGTGTTGCGGGCGCAGTGCTGCAGATTTGGCTGGCAGACGGGCAAGGCGCTCATCGGCGATCAGCTCACAAGGGCGGGGAGCATCCGGGTGGGTTGCGCGAGAGCGAGAACGTGTCGGCGAGTGGGCCTGCGGTGTGGACGGGCTCTGGGCTCAGGGCACTCGTAGCCGCGCCGGGGTGACGGCTCTAGCGCCGTTTGTGGCGTTGGCTGTTGGTTCAAGCGTTGCCATGTCAGCATGTTTTCTTGGGGCCTGTTGGTAGGCTGGACGTCGGGCAGTGAAGTATTTCCGTCCTTGACCGTCCATAGCATCCATGGCATCTTGGGTGTTGCTCTGTCCGTCGCTCGGTTTGGATTCACGTTCCGTTGTCAGCCACGGTCACATCCCTGCGGTGCGGCAATTAATGCCCTCCGTCTCCCGGCTCATTTCATTGCGCACTGCTGTTCTGCTTCTCCCCGTTTTCTACTCCGCCCGCCAGGAGCTGAGTCTGGGCTGTGTGGTCCAGGGCAGCGGCAACGCCATCTCCCAGGACACTTCGGATTGGAACCACCTGTTGATTGACACGTCCGGGCCCAACGGCGGCAGGACCTCCCGTGCCGTGCCAGCTCATGGCGACGCGCTGGTGGCGCTGGCGGGCGCGTTGCGGCAGGGCTTCAAGACGTTGGAGCGGTTAGACCTTCGGGGCTGCTTCATGGGGGTGAGCAGGGACGTAGCAGGACGGTGCGCCAGGGGATGGTCGCGTCACTGGGTGAAGGGTTTGACGGCAGCAGCTCTCGCCACGGTTTAACGAGCTATGCACGAGCGCCTCTGAGCCGTGAGCTCCCTGGTCAGGTTTCTTGGTTACGCCGCGCCATGCTTCTCTTGCCGCTCCATCCCTTGTCTTCGTCGCATTCGTGCTGCATTGAGCTTTGCATCACGCCTGTCGATTCGTAGGCCAACGTGGGTGGTGAGAGCGCGGGACTGCGGGATGCGCTGATGAGCGGCCTCAGCAGCGTGCGTCGAGGAGCCGCATTCGGCAGCTTGCGGTTCTTGGACATGCGGTCTTGCAACCAGCCGGAGCTGCTCAAAATGGAGGACAGCGAGGTGAGAGGCAGAAAGGAAGTAGGATGAACAATATGACGCTAACAAGGCCCTAGCAACACGAACGCACCCAAAGCTTTTTCTTCATCATAAAACCTTGTCCCTAATGAGTCTTCAAACTTTTAGATGTACGCCGGTTCTTAATACATCCTTTGTGCCTGCAGGTCGAGCTGCTGTTGAAGCACGGTGGGCTAAACCTTCTGATCAAGGATTTTAAGCGGACGGGCATCAAGGGTGGCGTACTCCGGCAATACGTGCAGTACGATGCATGAAAACCTTCACCCAACGGTAACGAGGCCTTATCCACCTGGAGCAGCAGCGCATTCGCCAGTAACTAGTGCTGCAAGGGGTGCAGTCACCTAGGACGGCAGGGGAAACACTGCTTGCCCACGATGCCCAGAGTTTGCATCCCATGACCTTGTATCCTGAGGGCGATTCTTTTTTGACTACTGGCGCAGACGCATTGAGAATATGCAATGTTTTGACGCTGAAATCCAATCCGTCAAGCGCCACAGCGTGTTACTTCGCATTGTTGCTTGCTTCGATGCAGTGGGTATGTCCCCCGTCCAGGGGAGAAGCCTGGATAAGGGTCCTTAGAACACGTGCAAAGTGATCATGTTCTCATGTTCGCTGTGAGTTGCGCGGGTTATCCAGCGCGCATACTGGCGGAGGCAGCGGCTTGCGCGCGATGCAGCGCATTGCTGCCGTAGACCCGGGCGACCGATGGTGAGCGGAATGCTGCTCAGAGGAACCCCCTCGGGAACCAGAGTGGATCCCTGTCTACGTGCTGGAGGATGTGGCGGGCCCGAGTCGACGAAGTGCAAATTGCGTTTCGGGATGGGATTCTTATCGGTCCCGACAATTTCTCTAGTTATGCACCCCCATCGATCCCGACAAGTTACCGTCGGTCAGTCGTTCCCGAGCTCCCCGTGGTTGCTGCTAATGCTGATGGTGGCGTAATGGCTCGCGGAGTTTGAACATCTACTTGAACCCAGGAAACGTTACACCATTGCGCATGATGGTTTGCTCATTTTAGACATGCACGCTGCGAAAGAGGCCTGCAGTGGTGGGGTGACACACCCCAAAGGCCCGAAGCGATAGGAAACAGCATGGTTGGCAGTTCCAGGGTGGTAAGGGAAAGTTGAGAGTAGAAGGATGGGGGACGGGCTATGGGACGTAACAAGGTAGCGGGCTGGTCGCCCGCGAAGGTGCCAGCCGACTCATGGGTACATGCACGGTTCTTGCCCTTGTAGCTGTCGGCAGGTATGGTTTTGGTGCGTGCCTGGTGGTGAAGCTGGCGATCACGGCGTCCTGTCGGCTCCTTTTGTTCTTATGGTGTTTACGTAATTCATGTCGACGACCACACACGATGTACTCTTTAGGCCTTTGATGGCACGGTATGGTACACTGACCAACACCATCCTGCACGGGGTTGGTTAAATATGCCTTAAGTTTCGCAAGTGGTGATGTCACATGACTGTTGACAATCCTGGCGGCCTGGAGCAGACGCCGCATCCGCGCGAGTTTGCCGGCATAGGAGACGACAATTTGGGCCGCTATCTCTGTGCTTCTTGTCCGTGCTTGCGACATAAACACGCCTTTTTCCCCTCGGCCACCTTGCGCACGGGTAAGGACCGGCTCTGCATCATCATCTTATCTGTGAACACAAACATGACTCCATGCAACACTCTTAAGGCGTTCACCGGTTCGGTCTGGTCCTTTACCTGTGAACCTTAGTTGGTTTGTTATTCGCGTATTAGTCGGATTTGCGTATGGACCGCCATTAGGGAGTGAATGCCTGGGAATGCAATCTCATCCTTTCGAGAAGCTGGGCAGAGGGCCACCAAACGTATCTAGTACCCAACTACTATTTGTCGTTGGTTGTAGGTAATTATGTTGGTGCAGCCAGCGCACTGCAGGACAGAATTCTCCTCATCCCGGTTTCCTAGCATCGGTGATGTCGATGTTTTGGTGGTTACGTGTTTCTACGGCTTGGTGGCATGTCCGTACGATGCATGGCGGTTACCGGGGCGTCCCAGATCGAATGGAATCTGCAGTACCTGTGAACCTCTCGACACCGTACGCTGAACGCCTGCCATTTGGCTACGTATCGCAGTTGCCTGGCTGTTACGTATTCCACCGAAACTGGCGGGATGCGTTGCGGGTTGTGGTGGCGTTGTCTGCGTGCGTGGGGCAGGGTTTTAAGGACAACCCTTGCAATATTGCCAGGGGTAATCTGAAAGTCGCCGGTACACGTCCCCTATTGGGTTACGCCTGCAAGCGGGCAGAGGCGATACTGGACTGCGATGTTTTGGACGGGGCTCGATTACGAAGGTTTTTACTGTGCGTTGTAGCAACGTCGCAACAACCACCAAATGTTGTGATTCCTGGGCTTTCACGAGTGGCCCAGGAAATGCGTCGGGGTTGCAACGTCGAATCCCCCCCGCATCCCTGACGACTCAACATAGTTTTCTTATCGCTGTGGGTTCCGCCTTTAGATGTTGACCCCGTGCTGCTGTAGACATGCATGCGTGTGTCAAGCCATGCTCTGCTTCAGTAGATACCTGTATGGCGGGTTAGGCCAGGCTGTGCGGGAAGAGGTTAACGGAATTTTCGAAAGCAATGCCTTTACCCATTTGTATTGATAACAAATTCCCTTTATAAGTTGGACCTCGCCGAAGCATGCCTGCCAAATGCTCCTCTGGGCACTGCCGGCATTTCCCACAAGAGCACCCGTGGGCACATACAGCCTGCTGGTCTCGCACGTCGCCTTTCTCTGCTACTTTCTCTGCTACTGACGTTTAAGTACTCTAGTAACTCTAGGACCGGGGCCAAAGCTGAAACCTGAAGTTTAGGTGCACGGGGTATGTAAGTGCACAGGCGTGCAGGCAGATTATCAGTCCCGCAAACAGGGGCCCGGGGCCCTAGGAGTCGGATGGACCGATGCCACTCCGCGCGGCGGCGCGGGCTTGCGCTCAAAAAACGTTCAGTGACCCCTCCTCACCAACTCCCGATGCCCATATCACGTCCCACGCCACGGCGCAACGGACGTTGCAAGACGGTATCAACCCATGTTGTACCACGTGGCAAAGCACAACACAACATAGTGACAGGACACAGGCAATGACACATCACGAAGCCTACATGCCAAAATCTGATTCGCAGAGAATGTCCGTCCACTTCATGAATTCGCTCATTACATTTACTTGGCGAAGTTAAACTCATCATGGGTTCTGGAGCTGTTCACCAAGACAAGAAGCCTTCGAAGCAAAGGGAAAAATGCTCCAAAACAGGACCGTGCCTACACCACCCCTTCCCTGCAATCCCTCGAATACAGAATTTCGCATTCCGTAGGGCCCCACACAGGACCCACATCCAAACGCTCCTCAGAGACAGCCCTAATCATGCTTCAAAACATCATCCAATCGCACCAGCGCTCTGGCGCTCCCCGTCCCAAGGGAGGCGCCAATACCATCGCGTTGCCTTCTGCCCGCTGTACGGATATGGTTTTGAAAGTAAGGCGACGTGGGGCATATGTCCGTGTGCATCGCGCCGTACACACCCCGAGCTGCTCAAAACAGCAGTGGTATGAGAGCGGCACGGCGCCTTGGGTAGTCGGGGAAATGGTGGTGGTACCAGCGCTGTGTGGCGTCCGCCGCGAGAACGAGGTTTAGCAACTGCGGGGGTCGTTACGATGGCCACCAGCATTGAGGTGGGGATTAAGAAGGTGCGGGTGGGACACTTAGCAAGCAAGGGAATGAGGGTGAGGATGGTGGCGAGATGACATAGTATGGCCGAAGTTGTAAGGCAGTGGGGACGCTAACGAAGAGCAACATCCGGTCGTTCCGACGAAGTAACAACTCCCCATGGGTAGCATTGGTACGGTTGTGCGAGAGAGGGTTGGGTTGTATGCCAATCTCAGGCAGGCAGTCAGGCAGTCTGGCAGTCTGGCATGCATGCATGCAGGCAGGCTGGGAGACAGACGATGTCAAGGGCGTGCACGCCGAAATGCGTGCCATGCGCGTACATGGGAGCACGCTTGATATGTTCACCATCACCGATCGCCCACCACCAGAGCATTGTCTGACCCAACCTCGCGACCACATTTCATTTAGAACGCGAGCGACGCAAGTCACAAGACAAGCCACAAAACAAGATAACGAGAGATGCGAGAGAGCCGCTGCTACTCAGCGCGGCAATGCCGACCTCCCAACCCCCCTCCACCCATCCTTGCCCGGACACCATTCAGATCTCTGCCGAACTCACCACCCAGGCGGCAATCAGCAGTGTGCCCACCGACCCGCGGGTCACCAGCGCCAGGGCCACGTAGATCAGGATCTCCCCTAGGTAGTGGGGACAGCTCACCTGCGCCGGAGGGCCATCACTCGCACTGTGAACGGAGGCCAGGGCCCCGGAGGGGGAAATGGAAAGGAGAAAAGGTAAGCCCACCAGGGCAGAGCAGGAAGGGCAGAAATGGATATGCAGTGACGAAATAAACTGACCAAAGAATTGAACAAGAGTAAAGGAAGGAAACCCACGTGGAGGATCAGGACGGAAAATGAACCTGAAACTGCCAGGGGGGATGGAAATGTGAAGCAGAGAAGCCAGGGAGAGCGGCTGCATTGGGAGGTGCGCCAAAGGATAAGGCAATCGTATTGCAAGATCAAATCACCGGGCAAACTCGGTCACACCAGGACCATTGGTGACGTGGACCAGAGGGTTTGGAGCGGAAGTGAAACCCCCGGGGGGCCAGCGGAGGGACCCGCACTGGCACGTGTATGCCGTACACATCAAACAACCCCACGGCCACATGCCCACCAGTTCAAAAGGCCCGCCCCGCGGGATGCTGTACACGTCCGTCAGCTTGGGCGCCGCCAGAGAGCCATCCGGGTTCTGATCCACTTGCTCTACACCAGCCGCTCCTGCACCCCCTGCAGTCCCAGTGCGCTGATCGGCTGGGCCGGCGCCGGTGCTGTTTCCGGCGCGGGGAGGGAACAAGGTGTCGGCCATCTGGGCCTCCTGCACGCGCTTACCACCCTCCCTAGATAGCCGACCCAGTACGGCATGGCTCCAGTACTGCAGGCCGCTGGCGAACAGGAATAACGCCACGCCCTGAAGAACGCGATGCGTTTTCAATCGCGAAAAGCAGTTGGAGAGGGTTGGTTTCAGTTAGCAGATTGATTGGTGCGTGTTCGTTGAAATGGTTAGGATTCTTTCGACCAGCTAAGCCGTCCAGGAATAGCTCACATAATGTAGACATACTGCGGGGCGCGAACGAGGTTGGTGACCAACGGGGCATGAGGCACTTCATCCGCGCTCCCGGTGCCCAAACGCCTCCCTCTCCCTCCCCCCAGGAGAGGAGAGTCCCTCCTTTTCAGAGCTCCCGGGTTTTCTTAACCCCCGCCATCCTTTTCCCCTCCGGGGCCTCCCCCCCTTACCGCAATCAGGCGGGGCAGGCCCGGGTGGGGTGTCGCCACGGCCTCCCACAGCCGCTTGTCAACCAGTTGCCAGTGCTCCTTACCCGCACCAACAGCCTGAACCACCCGGGTCGGAGGGGGACCAAACACAGGGCCCAGGGAGTGAAACCACAGGACACCGCAAAACCCTAAGTCTGAAGTCTATCTGAAGAAGTTCGGGAACCGAAGTGGTTAGGGGGATGGATGGAAGCCGGGATACGGGCGGGCGCGGACACTCTCAACGAAGGGAACACGTGAGGTCCGGGTCTGGTAGGGAGACTTTAACGCCCACGCAGAGTCGTATTCTGTCGTACGCACCAGATCCCAAGCGCTGCGGAGGGCATCCATGTTTAGGACGGCTGTCGGAAGCAGCGTCAGCGGTACGGCGACGTAATACGACAGGCCGTACAGGTACGCCAGCAGGTGCATGCGGGCGCCTGCGTCAGCGACCGAGAGCGGGAGTGGGTTGTGGGTTGTGGGGGTTGGGGGTGGTGAGTAGGGTCTTTCCGGGTATGGAATGAAGAGGATGCTTCAAGTACTGCTTTGAATACGGAAGGTAGCCCACCGCAAGACCTGCGTGATTTGTTCAAGCCCTCAAGCCCTCCGCTTTTCCTGTAGATGGAAGACCTACACAGCGGGCCCCTTTGGCGGTGTCAGCCGACGGCCCCGCTTGCACAAAACGAGTTTCACCTCTCCCTGCCCTGTGCTTAATTACTGCCAAGAACGGATAGAGACGTGGACCATCCGCACCTGCTACTCCCCTTCCCCGCCCGTCCCCAGGCACACAGCCTCTGATTTTGTGGTCATGTGGGTTAGTTCCTTTCGACAGATCAGGTAACCGCTAACTGCTGCTAACCACCACACAACGGCCAAAGAGACTCTCATGAACCCACCGCCATGTCAATCGCCGACGCGCCCCAAACTCACTTTCCGGGTAGTGCATAACGTAATTCGATTCGAAGTACCGTCGTAGCACGTGCAGCTCAAAGAGCAGCAGAGCCAACAGGGAGTCCCGCTGCGGCAGGTATCGTGTCGTGTCGTGTGTTTGTACATGTACGGGATACGTGGGGGATTATGGCGAGATTGTAAAACAACTGAAAAGTTGTGATGGGCACGGCTGTGACTGCTGAGGGAGTGAAACGCCCCCCCCCGCCCATCAGCGCACCTTGAGAGTGCTGCCGTTCTGGTCTTCACAGCACACAAAGATGTAGACCTGGAGCAGCACCGTGTTGGCTAATGCCCCAATCAGGTAAAAGTGCTCGAAAAATTGCTGTGGAACCGACACGTCCTGTCGCATGAGTTGTACCCCGAAGCGAAATGGGGGTTAGCAAGGGTAGCAGGGCATGTGGATGGCGCCAAAAGATTTGGCTTAGATTTCATACTACGTTTTATGCCGTTTCATACTACGTTTTATGCGTCTTGTCCCCCTTGTCTTCCCCTTTGGTTCATCCCCTAAAGGGGAACTAAACAAGGCAATCCCAGGATGGGACGATTTTCCCTTCTTGTTCTTTCCCTTTAGGGGAACCCCAACATATTACGAAATGGTGTGTTTTAATGCTTTGCGCCGCGATGGGGGAAATGCCAAAGCTGTAAGGTAGTGTTTGTGGATGCTGGGGCGAGTAATAAGACGAAGAAAACCCCTGCATGTGCTACATGCGGGGCACTCCAAGAGTACATGCTCTACATCTTCCATGGCTGGGGGCTCGCAAAACTTGAACTTCCTCAGTTCGCACGCGGTTCCCCCGTAAGCTCTATCTGCTTCTAATAGCTAGCAACACAGACGAAACGCATTAGCAATTGATGCATACCGACAGGAATAAGCATATTGGCATGCGGCAACTAGTTTGCCCCAGTTGCTGCGTGCGGCTGTGTGCGTGTGCGTGCAACGTGCGCTGCAAGAAACGTGGCGTCGTTGCCCAACGAAGGGTGTTCCCCTTTGCATGTGGGTTTGGGGAAGGTGCTCACCTTGAGGATGCCCAGCGCGCGTGCGTCGGGGCGGTCATACCATAGCTTGCCACGGGCAGCAGCCACTTTAACAGCAGCTCTGCAATTAACGCGATAAGCGTTTCCAAAATTACCATCGCTTCTCTCAGCACGGCGTTACAAACTTGGGGTCGGCGTCGGCGTTATGGACCAAGGTGGTAGGAATGGCTTACTCAGCCTGCGCCGACTTACTTGAACGCGCGCGGAACAGGAATGGGAAGGATAGTCACGAATACTGAGGCCGATGCCAATATCCAGTAGGCACGAAGTAGCTGAGGCAGTACGTTCAAGAACGAGTCCGCAAGCAAAAACGCCACGTCGTGTAAGCTTGCCGACATTTTACAGCTGGAGAAATAAATATACACCGATCAATTGTATGGTATGAAGCAAAAAGCAATTGACTTGCTCCTCCTAAAAATATTGATTCCCACGCCTGGCACTATACGTTTCGCTGCGTTTGCCAGTAAGAGAGACGCTAAGGCCGTAACCGCAGAGCTACAGAAATGGCCGACGCCGCGCAAATTGAGGAATTGATATCGTTAGCGAAACCGGAATTCGTTTAACCTTTTGGTGTGAACCAACCAACCAACGACCCTCGCTCGGCGAGAGTACCAGCCATCTACTGGAATCAAAGCAAGCGCGTGGCACGCATGCTCAATCCGCATACACTTTATGGATTTAAAGTATTTTACATATCCCGACTTTCAACTGTAGGTCGGTTACTTGGCTTGTTCGAACATAATCGGCGCATCATCGGCGCAAAAACATTACGAGGTGATGCGTAAATCCCACAAGGCACAAGCGAGGATGTCCCAGAGGGAGCGTCGACAGCAGTTAATTCCAGACCTCGGTGTAACGTAACGGGCACTTTACGGACAAGAGCTCACTCCACAACCCGGCCCTTATTGGGCTGACACCCGAGTGATCAGAAAATAGCAACATCCAACATAAGATAAACCTTATCAACATCCCAACCCTGTCTAAACACTTCGCTGTGCCGTCCGTAAACATACTTGCGAGAGTCAACAAACGCACTTAAGCACGGAAGCGACACAACACCAACACCAACTATTCTAGCCCGCCAGGAAGCAACATCACGCCTCATTAACAATAACTAATAATAAAAACAATAACATAACAAACCCGCGCTCTTTCCGCGGTAGACGACTCCGAAACCGCCCTTGGATGGACGCACGATAACTACACCATCGTACAACACAATAATAATTGTCGCATTGTACAATTGAGCAACGAACGCTGAGCTGGGAAACGTAACGCTGGGAAACGTAACGCTGGGAAACGCTGGGAAACGTAAGTTGTCTATGATTCTGGAGGGTTCCCTAGGGTTTCGGAGCGCAAAATTCAGCTTTGCAAACGTTCTGTAGAATGTACACGCCTTGGATGGGCGCGTCTTTAGGTGGTTTTCTTAATAGGAAGTCATACCCCACCTCATTGCCGAACATGGGGGGAACACGCGGGTCCAAGGCACGCACCCACCCACCCACCCACCTAGCTGGCTGGCTGGTTCCGCGATACTCCCGCACCTGCACGTAGCAGAAAAAACAGCGCCTCGCGAGGACTATATCAGATTCCACCAGAAGCGCGCGAGGATGGGCCTCATAAAGGACCTACCCCCGGGGCTCACAGCCAAACAAGCCGTGCAAACCCGACACCCCAAGCCTCTCAGTACCGTCGTCACCATCCCCCACTTCCACCCCCGTGGGACCGCCTCTCACTCTTCTCTTGCTGAGAATCAGTCCCCCTCCAGTGCGGAGCCCCTCGTATCACTCGGCCCCGAATAATCTCCCCCTAAGCGGCCGGCTGGCAGCTGCTTGCATCCACACAACTACAATTCGCACCCCCATCACAGGAAGCAATGTCGCCACACAGACATACACACGGACACAAACTCAGCGCCCGGTGCAAGAGTGTACCCTTTCGTCCCCTCCGGAACGCATCATATTGCGTCACAAGTACGCGGGGTTGCGTGGTCATGATAGAATTATTCCGTTCCAAAGGTGAGCGACAGCATGCCCCTTCTCTCCTCTCTTCCCCCCCTCTGCGGAACCTAATGGACAGACCGCCCCGAGGGGCCCCGAGGGGCTCCACCGCGTATGTCCGCAGCTTTTCTACAGATCAGTCCCCACATTAACAAGGGGGGACAACAACACCGCCAAAGTGTTTCCAGGAGAGGAAAGAGGAGCTGACAGTCCTTGTTTACAATCGTTGTCAACAACGCGCCAAGAATGTGACAGAACCACTTAGCTTGCGGTCGTAAAAGTACGGCGCCAGCTCCTGCATTAATCGTGCCGACGCCCCCGGTGCCTTTTCGACTCCCTTGCCAAACACAGTCAAACGCCAGCTGGAACCCCCGGCCTGCCCACTTGTAATGCTCACCACGTCAGCACTGCCGTACATCTTGCTGCTAGCCACCTCTCGCCGTGGCGGCGCTGCCGCTGCCGTGGGTACCGCGGCGCTGCCTCTTGTATACAGACGGTTGCAGTTATTCTGTTTCTGAGCAACTTTCTTCCAACGGAAAACCGCCACCTGTGCGTGGACACTAGCCACTCCAACCACATCATTTGCGGTCGTGAGGACGGCGAATGGGGCCGGTACAGCGCAGCTCAGTGCGACCTCAGGCACGCCGTTCGAGTTAAACCACAGAGCGCCTGGATACCACTCAAAGCCCTGCGCCACAAGCCGCGACGCGCCATTGGCAAAAGACCCGGATAGGCCGCCCGGAATCTTGATCGTAGCCATATCCACATAGGCCGCGAGGTCCTCCTCCTTGATCGTCCACTCGTAGGGATGGCCTACGTCGGCGCGCGCCTGCGGCCGCGGGGGTGCCGCATACCACGGGCACTTGCAGTCGTGCTTACCCGCCGCCGCCGCCAGCAGCGACATCCGGCGGCAGCTATCCGTCTCTGCAACATACTGGCACAAAAACATATGCTCTTGCCGGGAGATTGGGAGCCATGGGATCTTGGGCAGCAAGCCATGGAGGTAGGCCGTGTTCAGATGACTGAGACGCACCAACCGACACAGTCGCAACCGTGTCTCATTGGTCATCTTAGGGTCCGTATTGGCAGCCAGCCAGTACGCCAGCATCAGCAACACGGTAGCCTCGTCGTCTGTGGCGAAGGTATCGGCACGGAGGAGGGCCTCCATTGCCTGCCCCGGCAGCGCCTCCATCTGCTTCCGAACGTCAGGATTGCTCAGGACGGACGGGGCATCCGGGAACAGCCAGACCAACAGCTCCCCAAGCGCCGTGGATTGCAAAGTTGAGAGGTACTCGCTGCAATTGCAGTTCAGCTGTTTCCGGCAGGCCATCAGGATTTCGGCAATGGACTGCGGGGCCTCCTCAGCGCGGGGCAGCAGGTGCCGGCAGTTGTAGAGCTCCATGACGCCAGCTGCCGAGGTGACACGGACAGCAATGGCTGCGTCGATATTTTCCACACAGCCGGTGATCTTGAGGCGCGTCGCCTGAAGGCGGATTTGGAGGAGGTCCGTCGCAACGGCGCCGTGGGGGAGTTTGCCCGTGTAGATGAAGCGGATCGCGGCGCGGACATGGGGGAGCTCGCTGACGCTACTGATGGCGACAGGCAGCTCTAACGGCCCCCGACTGGAGGCAGTTTCTGCAGTGGTAAGGGGCTTGTGGTGAGGAGGGCAGGGGTGGGGTTGCTCCTGACGCCATGTACGATAGAGCGCGGAAAAGTATTCTGAGCCACCGCACAGCACGAGGAGATGCGCCGGGAGGTCTGTGAGGGTGGAAGAGCGCGAGGGGGTGCGGTGAGAGCCGGGGGGAGGGGGAGGGGACAGCAGCAGGAGAGGATGAGCGGGCTAGCTAACGAATCAAGGGGAGGTGAGGAGAGGCTTCAGGAGCTTTGGATGACTGACGTAACCGGAGTGGGTGAGCACCAGAGAGAGTGGCGAGGTAAGCCAGGGTGAAGGAATGAAACGGTAAAGGTTTCCTAATGAAAGAAGAAAGAGGTTGGAGCCCACATAATGGGCCAAGTATAAGGCGCGGTGGAAGCAGCTTGCGAACACACCTTCAATTCGCTTGCGCCCGGCGTCGACCAGGTTCTGTGCGGTGCTCTTCCGAGTACGAGGCCGTTTAGCAGCAGGGGTTCCATCGAGCTCAATGCTGAAACAGACGGTGCAGTCTGAGTGTTCGTCGGAGCCAAAGAGGTTGCAAAGATACAATAGATGGGCCAGCGACATTCCTAGGATGATAAATCTTTGGCAGACAAGAATTAAGCTCAGGTTTCATCATTCTCCTGGAAATAGCGATCCACGAGGAACGTTCCCGCCCATTTGAAGAACTCGGCCAAGTTTAAAAGAAACACAGCATACCTCTCAGTCGCTAAAAGAAAACCTATGGAAAGCGGAATGTATTAATCGCACATGCAGTGCGATCAATAACCGCTGCTCACAAAAGCACTATCCATCTGACAAGTTTTACTTTATTGCCGTACAGCACCGTTAACCGATGATGGCAAACCATGCCTGGAAGCCGGAACGGCAACTTAGGATGTCAGGAAAGGGAATAGAGTCCGAAACCGTCAACATAACTGCCAGGGTCAGCCATGATTGGCTGAAACGCGGCATTATAAGCCAGTTGCCGTGTTAAGCCGTCTTGGCAAGCGCGGATTGCGCAAAGGGTTGACGGCGGCAATGTTCAATGTAGAGCTGATGGAGAAATCAATACAAAGCTAGCATCAAAAAGGCTGTTAACATATAGTAACGGAAGGGCGCATACTGTAACGTGCAAGCAACGTTAATACTCACTCACCAGGTTTACCCGTATGGTAGGTCGTATTTGCCTAAGGGTTTGATCCGCAGGCGCATGCCTGTGGGTGATGACATCAGCCTGGCAGCAATGTGTCAAAGAATCATGCAATTTCTTGCACTTAGGTGTGGCTGCCTGATGCGGATGCCCAGATGCAAATGCCTAGATGTGGATGCAAGTACGCTATAGTATGCAACCGCTTGCCTTCCTTCCCTCCCTAGCTCCCAAGATCGCTAGCCAAGAAAAAAACCCGATAACCCAATGTGTCATCATGAATACTTATAGGTAGGCTCCACTCATGACATGGCAGCGGTCTGCCTTATTGCTGAGTCCTTTTGGTCTCTCTGCCTAGCCCTCCACCTTCTCGTTCCACCGTGCCACCTCCCCCGCAACAGGCATGGGCCCGGAGGACATCCGCGTGGATGTCAGCCCCGACCGAATTCTCACCATCGCTGGCAGCCGCCAGATGACGCGCATCAGGAGTGCTGCTGGGGAGGCAGCAGCAGCTACGGTGGCGGAGGCGGAGGCAGGGCACAGCAGCCACGACGACAAGCAGGCCGCCTCAGAGAAGGTGGTGAGTCCGGACTCGGCGGTCCATACTACCGCTAGTGCTAACGAGGCTGATGTGTCCAACTATCCACTGCTACAGCGGCTGCTCCGGGGCCCCAGCCCCCGGCCCGTAAGTCCACCCGTGGAAACGGCGGCCCATGTTCGCGGGTGGCCAGCTACCGCTTCAGCCGCTCCTTCGTACTGCCTGATGATGCAGACGTGGGCGGAGTGGCAGCAGCGCTGGAGCGGGGCGTGCTGACGATCACTATACCGCGCAGGGCAATGGGGGGCCCCAAGACACGCCGCGTAAAGATTTCTGTTTCGGACAAGGGTGACAGGTGAAGGGTTTGTAGAGGTTTGCAGATTAGGCGCTGGGCCATGGAGTTGCGAAATTTACCTTCCTGTTGCCTCATATAGCTTTCCAATAGTTTGTTAATTGGCGACTTTTGGCGTGGGGGATCAGGCTTAGTACGGAATTAGTTAATAGCTGAGCGCTGACAATACCGTGCTACTTCGGGTACGTAGGCTTTTTGGTCCAAGGTTGCGGTGTTGCGCTTTTGGCTCGCCCATGCGTCCAGTTCTGTACTGATTGCATAGCGAGGTTTACCGCCATTACTGTGCCGTGGGCAGTCTGCCGTTCCTTGAATACGGCGTTGCTGAACTCTGTCCTGCTTTGTAATAGCGCATGCAACCCTGGTGCCTGTGTGCAACCGAACTTGTTTTTTTACCATCCTAGAATTCCAGTTAGAATTGCGGACCAACGGTGACCAGGGCACCCATGTTGAAAACACCTGTGCAAGACTTTCCGCTGGAGAAAACTAGAATTAAAAAGAGCCAAGAATTGCTTTGACGACGGATTTCACTGACAAAGATGATATGGGGCATTCTGTCTGAGATGCAGATAAGGGTGCATTTTCCGAGCCGCCGTGTCAGGGAGGCAAGGCTACCAGAACACTCCGCGCGTGCACTGCAACGGGCAGCGGGGCCGCTATCGGTTCTAACCACGCTTAGTGTTGGCATGAGCAGAACCAGGAGGGAGGGCAAGACCTTGGTCTCAACCGTCCCCGCATGCACCTTCTATCCCCTGGGGTCCTGAAGGCTCGGCAGAGGCACCATGGTGCCAATATTTAAACGCGAACTCGCCCCTATCTGCTACCTCGGAATATCTCCCTTGCACTGTCATCACTCCCATAATGTCATCGCCCACCTTTATTAGCGGCAGCAACTCATTCTGACGCATGCCGCATTGCCTTTTATTCCAGGTGATAGTCTCTTCTAATAGATATCCAAGGACCTTTAAAGAGTCCCTAAACAAGTCCCTGCAAGTCGCTCTGCCGGCAACAGTCCACGGCACCCCCAACGCCGCACCCCCAAACCTGTCCACCTTGGGCTTGCGCGCCTGACAGGCGAAAGGTAACCGGTGTCCAGAGGCTGCCCAAACCTCGCTGAACGCTCAAAGCGTCACCTACATAGAATGCACCACCGCAGCACCGCCAACAACATCACACCGGCGCCTCGGAACCCAGCCTCCGAACCGCACATCCCACCACCCGATTCCGCAAGCACGGCCAGTACAGCAGCCGCACACGCAAGGAGGTCGTGCAGGCTAAACAAGATACCAAACAAACCTCATCACAACCTGCCAAACACAACACCGACGACACTCAAGTCAAACCCGCCCCCCCAATCAGACAGCGAGGCAGATGTGTCGTGGTAGAGCTGCCACAGTCCCCCTAGCACGTCTGCGCAACCGTACCACATCATCGACTAACGCCAGCTTCCCCGTACTCCGACTCCCCGTGCTTTATCCTTCCCTTCCATCAAATGTTTACGAGACAGGTGACGACAGATCATGTTCACGACGCGCGCAGTCGTTCCCCATCCTGCTGATGCGACGGGGCTATGGGTAATGTTCAATGCAATACTACACGGCCGCAGCCCCTGTCACAAAGGTCCACCCGCTCATCTAACACCTGAACACTGTCGTGCAGATCGTCAGATGCCGGGGCCCTGTGGGGTCAGTACTGTGCACCGGCATCTCGAAGATAGTCGACACCTGTATTTGCTGTACCCAGGGGCAATAAAGCCGGGGATTGAAACACGAGCGGAAGCTCGGCGACACGCCAAGGTGCGGCTCACGTGCGCAATATTACAACGATCCATCACGGTCCATGAAAGGGGCGCACAGAGCGACGGCATCGGTGACTCGGTGAACGTCCAGCTCGCCGCCGCCGCTGCTACTTGCACTCCGCTGCCGCTGCCTGTTCCCAACCTACAAAGCGCCGCTTACGAGCTGGCCGCAGCAGCTGCCGGTGTCTTGGCAGCAAGGTTTTCCCGTCCTGCAAGAGAGAACAAGAATAAGCCGTCTGATAAAACGTGCGTAACGGTCGTTGAAAAGGTGAAGCATGATGGAACAAGCCGAACTTCCTTCGTGGGTCACCGGTGCGGAGAACAGATGCCATTCCTATCCTATCCAGCATTGATATCTTCTTATGTGTCTATGTGCCCTACGGCTAGCCGGTACTACCATGATCTCATAAAACGTGAGCAACCGTCTGTTCGACCCAGGGCTCATCAGGGTCACACCGCACGTCTCAACCCACGCCATGCACTAGAGTGTGGAGCGAAGCTATCGGTAGGGGTTCCCTCTCCCCCTTACCAACCCTCTAACCGATGGCCCCCTCAGTGTTCTTACGTTGTCGCAGGCGCTGCGCCACGTAGAAGGCAATCTCCAGCGACTGCTCTGCGTTCAGACGTGGATCACAGTGCGTGTGGTAGCGCGAGTTGAGGTCGTCCTCGCTAATTGAGGCGCCGCCGCCGATGCACTCCGTCACGTTGTCGCCCGTCATCTCCAAATGCACACCACCAGGAACGGTGCCCATTTGCTCGTGCACATCGAAGAAGGCCTCAATCTCCGACCGTATGTTCTCGTAGCGGCGCGTCTTGTAGCCCGACACCGTCTCCGTATTGCCGTGCATCGGGTCGCAGACCCAGGTCACAACCTGGCCCGAGCGCTGCACCGCTTCAATCAGCGCGGGCATCTTCTCCCGCAGCTTCCGTGCGCCCATACGCACAATAATCGACAGGCGGCCGGGCTTGTTTGAGGGGTTAAGCATGGCAATGAGGGTCACAATGTCGTTGGGGTCCATCTTGTCGGACACTTTGACGCCAATCGGGTTGTTAACACCGCGCATGAACTCCACATGTGCGTGGTCCAGCTGGCGCGTGCGCTCACCACACCAGAGGAAGTGGGACGAGCAGCCGTACCAGCGGTCAGTGGTGGAGTCCATGCGCGTGAGCGCCTCCTCGTAGTCCAACAGCAGGCACTCGTGGCAGGTGTAGAACTCCGTCTCCCGCATGAAGGGCATGTTGGTATCCATGCCGCAGGCGATCATGAACTGGATGGCCTCGTCCACGCGCTTGGCAATGTCCATGTAGGCGTGGCCCTCGGCGGTGTTTTTCATGAAATCTAGGTTCCATTGGGAGACGCGCGACAGGCCGGCGTAGCCGCCGTAGCTGAAGCCGCGCAGCAGGTTGAGGGTGGCCGCGGACTGGTTGTAGGCTCGAACCAGGCGCCAGGGGTCGCAGCGGCGGGCCTCTGGGGTGAACTCGGGGCCGTTAATAATATCTCCACGGTAGGCGGGCAGGGTGACCCCGTTTATAGTCTCCGTGGGCGCGGACCGCGGCTTGGCGAACTGCCCGGCGATGCGACCCAGCTTGACGATGGGCACACCGCCACCAAAGGCCAGCACGGTGCTCATCTGGAGCAGCAGGCGGTACAGGTCGCGGATGCGGTTGGCAGAGAATTGGCTGAAAGCCTCCGCGCAATCACCACCGAACAGCACGAAGGCCTCGCCGGTTGCTGCTTTTGCAAGGCGCTCCTGTAGAGTGCGGCACTCTCCAGCGAAGATCAGGGGAGGCATCCGTGCAATTTCCTGTCGGAGACAAGGGAGTGGAGGAGTCAATCAGGATGTGGACCCCACTTCAGCAATAGTTACGTATCTCCGAAATCTCAAGCTTAGGTCAGTAACGTGAAACATTCCCTATTTCAGCTCCGCGATTTGCACCTAGGCGCTGCCGTGAGTGTTGCTCCGACCCACCTCACACGCCTTGACGACCTCAGCCTGGTCTTGATACTCTGGCTGCTGTAGAGCTGGCTTGCTGCGCCAAGAGTTAGGAGACCATGAGCTGCCCCCTTGGAGCGACGAAGGCACGACCAGCCGCGGCTCGCTGGCAACAGCAGATACCGACACCGTATGGCGACGAGGGAGCGCCCGAAGCGCACCAGCACGCGGCCGAGCGCGCAAGGCCTGAGGCTGAGACATCTGGAGCTTCATTTCGCCCTAGCACGTAAGTAGTAAGCCCCTCCCGTGAAGAATTAGTGAGTAATTGGCGGCTACCTGGGATGCGCGGCTTACTAGCCGGCAAGGTACAACCGTGTCCAGCTGACTTGCAAAGGGTTCAGAGAAAGAAAAGTACAAATCTTGTGCGGGAAGTCTCTTTGCCGTGTACGGCACCTCGGCAGGGAGAAATCCTCCCCAGCATGACATTGATTGCAATGCAGACCTCCGTGCTTTGAGTTCTCAATTTACAGCGACTGGTCTACTGCGCGTCATTTAAGTTACAGATAGAGTTTGGGTACCGTCCCTTGAAGAGGGTAGACCTGCTTAAAAGGCACAGGCAGCATTAAGAAATTCAATTTAACGCAGTAACAAAATATTTACAGTATCTGCCTTGACGACCCACAAACCCGACGCCGCAAGCTGCCTTCCGACGCTGGCCGAGTAGCATGGAGGCGGGGGAGGTCGGCGCTCAGAAAACATGCAGCTGCTGACTCAGCAGGAGACGCAGAATTTGTTATCTCTTTTGCTGTCGAGCGAGTGTAAGAGCTTGCGGACTCTTCAGGGGGAGTTCCAGACAGCCTTCCCGGACCGCTTCCGCGCGTGCTGCGCTGCCGTGCTCCTGCTCGAGGCAAGCAAGCAACTCCGCCGCGCCGCCCCAGTGCTCCACCTAAAACACACATATGGTTTCACCTTTCACAAGCATTAGACCGCACTCAAATCCTCTGACAGACCGCACCTGCTCGGGCCGCCGTTTGGCCCTGTGCGCGGCGCTGGCTATCTCCCCCGCAGGACCCAACCATCCTGCGATTGCCCCAGCGCCTTGCGGCTTGGTTTCTTCTATCCCTCTGCGACGTGGGCGTTCACGGAACATCGCCCTTCCTGTCCTTCCTTGCACAGGTCGGTGCGAGTGATCCCTGCAATCCACCGTTTTCCCCTTCGTACGTAACTTGCCTGGCTGTGCTGCGCTGCACACGACCTAGCACCTCGCGCCATCTCTTTGCCAGGGGGCCCGGCGGCACGGAAGCTTGAACTGAGGAACATGGAATGCTGAGGAATTGTCGATTTAGATCCGTAGTTACAGATATAAGGGGGAAACAACGTATGGACGAGTGGGGCTATGTCATAGACGAATGTCGATAGCGCGTTGTCAGTCGGTGAGGGAGAGATGAGAGAAGGGACAGGGCCCCCATGCTAAAGTTGGGGTTCCAGCCACCGCGAAAGGCTCTGCAGGGGAGCCGTGCTTAACCCTTCCCTGTGCGCAGCTATCAGGGGCACCTGCACCGTCCGTCAGCTCTTGCGCGACCAAGAGCTACGACTGCTTTCGCCATGCTCTGGCTGATCTGTCCCTTGTCACCCATGCCCCTAATCCTTCGCTTCCGCCGTCGCCACTGCCACCGCCGGGCGCACGGTCTGCAGGCCGTCGGCAACACCGCAGCGCCTCCCGTCGAGCGGACCTTCCTGTTCCAGCTGCTGCAGGGACCGCTGCCACATGAGGTAGGCACGCCGTATGCGGTGCCGTCGGGGTGGGGGGCCTGGGGGGCCAATCTAAGGGTCAGTCGAACAGGGACGGGGCCTGGCCAACTGGCCGCAACACGCCAGATCAAGGGTGGCTTTGCCGGCAGGATGGCTGGACAACAACTGCTTGTGGATAAGCGGGAATGCAGGCAAGCGTCCCGCGGATGCAGGGGATAGAAGCAGGTCCTGGGCGTAAGGACGAGCTGGGAGCCTGAGCCTGCAACGCGGCAGGAGCAAGAGGCCATGAGGTGTCAGACCATGTACGGAAAGCTGTCACGGGGGAAACGCAGCTCTAGCAGCAGCGACAGCCGCTAGCGGCGGCAGTGCTTGCGTTTAAGGGATTCCGATGGGTTAAAGCAATAGCGGCAGCGACGGTCGCGGCGGCTGCTGCAGCGGCGGCGGCGCTGGCTGTGTGTGGAGTTGTCGCGATGGCGCGGCGGCCCAGCGCCACTCTCTTCCGAATTCCGCCACATCCAGCCCCTCTGGGGACCCCTGCAGCCGCTCCTTCTTTTATTTTTTTAGGAAGAAGATGAGAACATGGGCACTTAGGACGAGGGTCGCCACGCACTGTCTACCTTCCGCTAAACCATCGCGTGGTGTTGTAGGCAGGGGACTCCAGCCGTGTGTATCCACGATCAACTGCAAACTTACTCCCGTTTCTCACGAACGGTGGGGTGGCTGGAAGAGGTTGTGCACAGACTTTAGCAAGACATCCATGGAAGATCTGAATGAACGCTTTATTGTTTGTTGAAGCCGAGATAGTCGTCAATGTAGGACCGTCAAGAACTCGACAGAGCGGATGTTACTTACCAGACTGGGGAGGTTTTCCAGGGAGTTAACTGAATTAAAACGAACTTCTGAGGCTGCTTTTCCCGTTTCCCCTTCCTTTTCCCCCCGTTCCCGGTGTGCAGGTTGCGGAGCTGTCCCCTCGCTCCTACGCCTTCTCCTGCGACTGCCGGCTATTAGAGACTGCGGACATCGCAGCTATCCAGAAGCGGGCCCTAGCCAGGTAGGGCCAGGAAGGTGAAGAGGAACGGGAGAGGGGAATAGTCTAGGCCCGGATGGCGAATTAATTGGTGGGGGAGAAGTCAAGGAGACAAGCGCGGAGGGGAAAAAAGAGCGTCGCGAGGACACGGCAGAGGCACGGGACCTGGATGCGGGAAGCAGGTCGTGGCAGGCACAGTGAAGGGATGGAGCGGGGGCCTCTGGTTGGGAAGCCAGGGGAGATGGTTGCTCGTTGTGCTATCTTTTGTAGCATCATGTCCACCCCGGCAATTCTTCTCACGTGAAGCATCTAGGGTCCCACGTGGGCAGCCTGATTCGTGGGCAGTACGGGTCCCCGAGCAAGGCCTGTGGCTCGCGTCTTCCACCTGACTATCTCATTGTCGGCTTGCAGGCTAGCTCGCGCTGGTTCTCCGCCAGCGGCGGCTCCGCCAGCGGCCCCTTCCGCCGCCACAGCAGCCCAGACCCCCACACCCTCTCCAGGAGGATGCCTCGCCGGGGGGGTCCTTCATCGGGCAGTGCCTGATACCAGTCCTCAGCTCAGTGCTCCCACTCCAGCCGCCGCAGCGGCGGCATCCCAACAGAGTTATGCCCAGCGGCCAGAGGTGGCGAGTGGCACCGGCGACGGTACGGACGCCGCCGCGGCGCACCTCTCACAACTGCTTTTAAGCAGCGTTGGCGTTTCTGGCCTCCAACCTGCCTGGGAGCGCCCCCAGCCTGCCGTACTGACCCCGCTGCCGTCCGAGCTGAAATGGCTCAATCCTGACTTACATGGAGAGTTGCTCTGGGACTCGGACCTGGGCGACGCGGACGGCACGGCCGCCGTCGCCGCCGCTGCGACCGCCGCAATCGGCATTGGTGGTCGGTCCGCAAGCGGCAACGGTGGCGGCGGCGGCGGCGCACACCCGCTGGCGCGGGACCTGCTGACAGCGGCGTTGCGCGGGCCGCTGTTGCCGGCGCAGCAGCAGCTGCTGCTTGCGGAGCTGGACGCCGACCCACGGGTCACTTTGCGGCTGGGGCTGACGCCGCGGCACCTGCCGGCGCTGGTGGAGAACGCGCCGGTTGTGGCGACGGAGGCTCTGCTGCGACTGTTGCGGTGGCCGGAGCGTGCGAGTCAGTTCCTTGCGGTGTTGGCGCGTTCCGAAATGAGCCTGCATTCACTCGAGGTGGTCAACCGGCTGACCGCCAGCGGCGCCGTACCAACGGAATTCGTACACCTATACATCACCAACTGCATTACGTCATGCGAGAGCACGCAGGTCAGTGCTTGGGGGACGGAGGGTGGGGTGCTTGGGCAGCTTGGCTGAGGCCTTCCTGGATTGAGGATTCCGGACGGAGCTACGTCGGGAGCCGTTGGTGTAAAAAACATGTTCGTCACTGGTATGCCTTAGGGCGTCCAAAATGGGACATGCAGTGCAGCAACGGCACGTTAAGTGTTGCTCGTCGTGAGGGTTTGGGCTTTTGGTTAGAATAAGGACTGTGTCGTGGTTGCGAGGCCAAGCTGTGGACACCTTGCGCTTCTCGGCACGACACTTTGGAGTCCACGAAAACTTCAGCAAAGCAGAATGGAAAGAAAAAAACTTTGCTTTGGTCATGCTCAGGAACGTGAGTAGCGTGACTGCTGCTGCGTGACGGCGGCGGTGGTCCCCTCCCTCAATCTCCCACCGTATTCATCCAGCACGGCGGCAGCTGTAGTGGAGTTACGGTCACGTGTTGGCACCGTTGGCCGTACAGCCATTCCACCACAATGGACTTCGCGTTCTGGTCTGGCCGTGTGTTACTTTTCCCAGTCCCTGACAGCCCGCGTGCGGGCCGTTTGAATTTTTATCTCTTCATCTGCTTTCCGAAAAAGTCCCCTCGCGCATTGTGCTTTCTTTGCTGCTGCTGTAATGCTGTTGGTGTGGCTGCTGTCGCCACTGTTGCTACTGCTGCTGTTGCTACTGTTGCAGGATAAGTACGTGCAGAACCGGCTGGTGCGGTTAGTGTGCGTCTTCCTGCAGTCGCTCATCCGCAACAAGGTGATCAACATCCACGACCTGCTCCACGAGGTGCAGGCCTTCTGCATCAACTTTTCCCGAATCAAGGAGGCGGCCAAGCTTTTCCGGCTGCTCAAACAGGTGGGACCCTGGCCAACCGGAGTGGTGCACCATTGCGGCAGCTGCAGCAGCTGTTGCTGCGGAATTGGGGACGGGGGTAATAATTAGTTAGTTCGCACCAATCCACGAGTCCATACCCACGTTTGCCGGAGCCCCAAATCAAAGTACCGCTGCATGTAACAGCGCCCACGTGCGTGTTCTACGTGTGCTGCTCGTACCTTACCTGGGCGACCCCACCGCCCCTATCCTCGGCTCATCCACATATCCGCACACCGTGCTTGGGTTATGTCTGCGGCCTGTGTATTCCTAGTACTCCCCAATCCGATCGACCCATCGACCCACGCCGTGCTGTGCCGCAGATTGAGGCGGCCATGCGAGGGCAAGATGGCGTGGCGGCAGGGCCCGGTGGCGGCATGGACGACACGCTGGGTCCTACTGACGCAGGCAGCGGTGGCGGCGGCGGCGGCTCCGGCGGAGGATCTGATGCCCCGGGTCTTCAGGACTAATGGCAGGACCCCGGCAGGGCATATGCTGGTGTGGGGTTGCGGCCCCACTGAGCTTGCGGCGCAACTTGTTGCTGTTCTCGAGTCTAGAGTTTGACGGATTGGGTGCGCAGGTTCCTGGACCCAGGGGCTGCGGTGCCCATCTTTGCGGGAAGTCACACATGCGGCAGTCAGGTGGTAGGGGACTAAAAGTATGGGGGGATGCGCAGATGCCTGATGCGGACAAGGAATGGAGCTACAGTGCCGCGGAATTTGCTCAACGCGACGCAACGCTGAGCAAACTTCAGCGTTGCGCAGCATTAGAGGAGGGTCGGTTAGGGCCTTTCGGAACGGGTTTCGGCGTCAAGGTCCGTGTCGATAGAGTCCTTGTTGAGGAGCGCGCCAGGCGCTTGAAGGTACTGGGATTGGTTTGTATGCAGGTGACCTGCCAGCTTGCTCCGATGTGCTGGCAGAGGAGCTTGTTAGAGGCGGTGATGGAATGTCATGCAGGCCGGGCGGATGGTCGGCTGAGTACTGTTGCTGCTGCAGGGAGAGCTCGTAGGGTATCGGCGCAAACTTGGGGGCTGGGCTATCACCCTGGAAACGTCGCCTATTTAGGAGCTTGCATAAAAATTATCTTGCAGCCCAGCCGTACACGCTGTGTTGCTGCCCTTCAGCGTCATGGTCGCTGGACTGTTCGAGGGAAGCTTTGTTTGCTGTTGCCGCCTGTCGGCGTGCTGCTTAGGCCGCACGGTTTGACGAATGGATGAAATTGCGGATTGAGTACCCCTGCACGGCGTTACTTGTTGCATAGCGCGGTCTGCTGCTTAGTGTTGTCTTAGCGACAGCATGGTGGTTGCACACCTGCGGATGCGGGTGCCCAGACGGTGTGGTGCGGCTCCCAGATGATAATAGGGCTATTAGGAAAGAGCGGATGACTTCAGGGCCGACCCATAATGAGACAAAACGGGAAAAGAAGGTGAGTGGCCAAGCCGGGTGATGGCAGCAGACTCCCACACCCTTAAAGCAGTCTGTGTTTTGACGAAGGGATTGCGTGACGTAAGGGTGCGGGGAATGACGGATAGGTTGCTTGCTCCATCGCAGCTAGCGGCATAGCATTTTACCACTGCTGTAACCTTGCCCGATGTGGCCTATATTTCACTTATTTGTCATGCTCCTTGCCATCCTAGCCGCTGCGACCAAAGCAGGCAGGCGCGGGCCTGTGTCTGGGCACCGAGGAAAATGAGAAGCAGCGACTTTAATTCCGTAATAATCAATAGGCCTTAGGTCCGTTAAACCTGCAAGGGAAAACGTGCATCAACCCTAAGCATTAGGTAATAAGGCTAACCCACAAAATGCCCAGTTTTAAACCACCAATAAAGAGGCCATGCACGATCTTTTAATCGCTCTTTCGCAACACCCTCCTCCGTCGACCCACACACCTCTCCTGTCCCACGCAGTCGCCGAGTACTGATGTGCGCGGGGTTGTGCAACGTGACACGCCCGTTGCTTGTGCCTGCCCCCGCATCGGCATATTCGGGCATATCCCGGCGCATCTCCATTGCCGGAGTTTAACACGAGTAATAGGATGTCAGAATCGTCCACCTCCCCTCTCCTACCCGTGGTCATACCCCGCCAAAGCTGCGGCATGCAGTGGCCTGTCGCGGCACAGTCCATCGAGCACACGTCCTCACAGCGCAAAGACAGTCAATGCCACGCCACACCTGTAACCTTCACCCATTACCAACCCGACCGCTCAGCATTACCGCCGCCGCCTCTGAAGCTGCTCTGGTACGGGGCTGTTGTGACCTGGCCGCCGTACAGAGCCGTGAACAACCCCACGAGCGAATCATGCAGACATCTGCAGATCCACACCTGGTCCAGGCCCCCAACTAAACACCGGACTTCAGGCCAGCCCAGGCCGTCGCTGAGCCATTAGGTTGCACGAGCATCGTCATCACACCCCACTCCCCTCTCTCGCTCGTCACATTTCAGGACAACTGGTTATTCAGGAAAGCTGGTTATCGGCATCCCGCAGAAAGGCCCCCAGAAACCCCAGAGCCTTGTTCCCCAAAATATCTCCTAGCAAAAAATATCACGCACCATTCAGCAAGGTTCAGCAGGTTTTTGTCCTTTAGGTCGTTCTCAGGGAACATCTTGCAGTTTAGATCTCTTGCATGTGGAATCGAGTCACTGCATCCGGGCAGTGTGGGTGTTGACGAATACCCCGGTCTAGGTCAGGAGCGCCAACAAGCAGCATCACGCCTGAATGCGAAGTACAATACATGCGAAGTACAAGAGACAAAGGGCATGACATAAATTTTGTAAAACAGGCGGAGCGAACACTGTTCATGTGAAACAAAGGACCACAGTGCCCACACCAAAACGCAGCGCATTTGCGTAAATAAAATATACATTTTACTTGGGTGCGATTATCAATGTGGTTGTGAGAGAGCGGGTGGATGGATGGACGTATGGTTGCCAAAACGGCGCAAAACTGAGCCGCCGCATAGCTGAGGCAGTTGCGCAAGGAGGCCCGGACAACAGACATTGTTGATGCGGACTGCACTGCGGATTTGAAGCAACAGAGGGACGCGCAGCTCGGAAAGACGCGGTGTATCAAACTTGATATATGCACCAAAAACACAAGTACACCACAGCACAGCACACCATACCGCGCTATGCTATGGTGTGCTATGCCACGTACAGCTGCATGTAATGTGCAAGTGCTACGGCGCGCATGTTCCGTAGGGAACCCTCAGGCAGCCAACGCAGCCACCGCAGCTGCGAAAGGATGGCATGGGGGACAAAGCTGGTGTAGCCATGAGTCGTATCAGGGTCGTACCTGCGTACGAGAGATCCCGCCCGCGTGATTCGACGTTGGCGTCCGTGTAGTGCCCCAATCCGCTGAGCGGTAATGCCTGCCATGCTGCCGCGGCGGCTTGCTTGCTGAAGGCGATGGCGCCCCGCTGTCCCTGAATTGAGCGGTACTCATCCCACACCATCTGAGGTGCCGTACAGTACGGTATGGTACGGCGCAGTGCGGCGGGCCAGACAACGATCGGGACAGGGACGATAGTGGAGCCTTTGGTACATGGCTCGCAGAGCAGATGAGGTAGTTGTGTGATGTCTGGTGCGGTTTATCCGAGGGTTGGGAGGTGTGTGTGATGATGTTTGTGTGGGGTAAATCCCCGGAGAAAGGTGTTTCCACGGGTTTGGCGCTGGCTGAGGGCCCCCGCCATCACGGTAATGCACCTCTGACCGAACCCGGCGCATGCTGCCGTACCCGCACTCGCCCTGCCGTACCTCAAAATTGCACATCGGCTGGCCCTTGCGCTGCAACCGATGCGCTGCCACCAGCAGCACCAGCGATAGCACCGGCAGCCCCGAAACCACATCCACCTGTTACGTACGCCGCGAGGGGGGGAAGGTCAGCCGGAGGGTCGGCAGAATGGCGGATGTGGTTACAAGTCGTGACAGGGATGACGGGGCATAGGACCGCCCTCCAGGGCTCACCCACGCGTCGTGACCGATGCTAGGACCGAACCCCCACACCGCCCTGGGGCAGGTGGACCCGGCTACTTGTGAGTGTAGCGGCGGGGCTTCGCACGACAGATCTCTCTTTCATATGCGATCTCGTACCAGGGCTCGCTCTGGTGCGTCCGTTACTGGCCCCAGCGCTGGCACCAGATGGCTCGCTCCGAGCACCGGCGGCTGCACCGACCCGCCCTGCCGCCGCCGCAGCAGCAGCTCCGACCCCGCCGCCGGGGGCCCCGCCGTTGATGCCGTACCTTGCCGCCGCAAGTCATCCCCCCACGCCGCCAGCGCGGCCTCCGCCACCAACGCCAAGTGCTGTGGCGGCGCTCCGATGAGCGCAAGCTTCTTTAGGCATTCCTGTACGTACGGCAGTTCCATTAATGTGACGTGATGGGGGTTGCGGGTTTCACGTCGCGTCGTCTGCTCAAGCTCCAACATTGACTTGCGGGTTTAGATTTGTACGGCTAATACAGCGACGGGATCCAGCTCGTCAAGTCACCACCACGTCACCCAAAACATTATCTAGCATGTCACCCACCGCGACGCGCACATCACGCAGCGCCTCCGCTACGGCCGCGTTGTGCACCGCCGCCGCCGCTTCACTAAGCCCCGCCAGGCCTGCCATGCCCGGGTGCAGCGCCAACATGTCGTACAAAAGGCCGTCGTACGAGTCAGTGCCGCCGCTAGACCCAGCTGCGACGCCGCTGCCGGGGCTCTTTGCGGCGCTGCCCCCGGGGCTGCCACCAGCCGCGGATCCTCCAAGCGGCTGCGACACATGCAACCACCATAGAAAGGACACCACCACAAAACAGGACCCTCGGTTCGTGGATTCGGACCATGCATACCCTTACTTAGCACCACTATCTCAATACCCCGTGCAGTACACACCCCCTTCCTTCTCTCAACCTCGAAGGAGCTTCCCTGGTAAGCAATACACCTTCACCTCAGCCACTAGCCCCAGCCAGCAGCAGCATCCCGGTCATCCTCCAGCACCCCTTCCGGGCTCGCCCTGCTCAGCAAATCCACATCCCCATCCGGAAGACCTTCCAGCTGCCCTCGGACGCCACCCGCCCTGGGCCCTTTCCTAAACGCCGTCATAGCCATAACCCACTTCCCTGCGCAGTGTCAACCTAATGCCAGCCTCATCCCAGGGTCGCACCTCGTCGGGTGTGGCTGCTGGGAAGGTCACCAGCACCCGCCGCCGCCCCACGCGACTGAGCACGCGCTTCTCCAGGTCCTCCGCCACGTTGTGTGCCGAGCTAATGCCGATGACCGCGGCCTGGATTTTGCTGTCCTGCGAAAGCAGGATTTGAATTCTTTTCCGGTTGCTGTATTATGCTTTCTTGCTTGCACTTTCGTAGGGTCTTGCAAAGTTCAATGTGCGCTGCGGCAAAAATAAATATAACTTCGCTCGTATTTAGGTTGCATGTAAATCTGAATTAGCATTTTGACTGCGCGGAGGAGTACGATGCATGGGTGCGGATCCTTGGCGGGTTTCGGCAGAAACGCCGCGGTCGACGGGGCCTTGGGGGGAGGAAGGATTTATGACGCGAGCGAAACCCTGTCTTGCGGTCCTTGCACATAGAAAATGGTGTTCCAGTTTACCATGCCCAGTATGATGCATAGGAGCCAAGCCGCCGGGCCCCGTCATGGCTTGCCTTTCATGCTAATAGCTTCGCCAATGCTCCCGATTGTCCCTAAATCCTCCCGCACCCCAAGGACGTCCTGCGCCAAGCCCTGACTTTCCCTGCCACGAACTGCCCACTATATTTAGCCAATTGAACGCTCAAATAGTGTCAAATTAGGAACGCGCAGATGGTATGTCTTAATCAGTTCTGCATCCGCTGTTGGTTTTTCGTATAATTGCCCCAACCGGCGACGCTGTCCCCTGCCTCAAGGCCCCCTCTCCTCCCGGAAGAGGTAGCCCGGCGGCGACCCACTCCTAAACGATACCCCTTTCCCTCTCCCACACCTGCAACATGTCCAACAGGTAGTACAACATCTGCTGCTTTCCCTTCTTGGCATATTGCTGGAACTCGTCCACGACGAAGACCACCTTCTTAAGGCACCTGAGGATGCAGGACCGCAGGACGGGGCGGAGCCATAACATCTCTTCCTCTTTCTTCTTCCCTTTCTTCCCAAACGGTTAACCCAAATAAGTCCCAATGCACCTTATGCCTGTATCCCATATCAACAACCCTGACATGGCCACAAGTATTTCCCGCGGCCATGTGCCTCACTTGTACAGCGCGTGCAGCATGCCCTTCAGGAAAACAAGGTTCTCGTCAAACGTGGCTGACTTGACAAACTTCTGGCCAAAGTCGCGGCAGAGCTGTCGAGCCACTTCCTGGAAGGCCGTACGTTCGTCCGGCTGCAGCAGGCCGTTCAGCCGTACTACGCCTACGTTGTGGACAGCGACAGGGCCGCCTGTGGGATCTGTGGCCGTGGCGGCAGCGGCTTCTGTGGCGACAGTACTTGTGCCAGTGCCAGCTGTGGCGGCGACAGGGCCGTTGTGTTTGGCACACACCACCTGGAGCGCACGTTCAACAACCTGCAGTGCGCTCCGAAATAAGAAACGGGTAATAAGAAACTTTGAGGTGTCGCAATTTGAGAGGCAGCAAAGAAAGCCTGTGCAACAAACATTCTACTGACTCCCCGCAGGAAAGGAAGGCAGCTGTTAACGCCATTTGGGTCATTTCGATGACCTCTTGAGCCGGGGACCAAACGCAAATCAGCATCCCGTGCCTCTGTTTGCCCCTTTCAATATGAGGCGCTTGGGAAGGCGGGAAGAGGGGGAAAGAATGTTTTTGGCTCGTGTTGAGACCTACGGTATTAGGATAATGGTCTCAACCCACCAGCGTCTTGCCGGTGCCCGGCGGCCCGAGGACTAGCAGAGAAGCGTTGCCATTGTGGGAGCTCACGGCTTCGTCTAGGACACGGACAAGGTCGTCCTTAATACGCCGTAAGGAAGGTCGCAGGGGGACCAGTGCCGCGACCTGTGATCCCGCGTCCACGACCGCCTCCCGCAGCAGGCTACTGGCACTTTCCAGGGCTTGGAAACTGGTGACAGGTTCTGGCGCGGATTCGTCGGCCCGGATGGTGGTGCATGTTGAAGCGATGGGGAATGTACCACCTGTCCGCTTGCTGATGGCAGGGGTGCTGCACTGCATGTCTGAGCCAGCGCCTCGGGTTGGCGAATGGTTTTGGTGCTGTTGGGAGGATTCATCTAGATCCCTTTGTTTTCGCAGCGAAGGCGACCCGAGACTCCCTGGCTGTTTCCCCATGCCGTCAGCTGTTTAAGGAGGGCTGGTGGATTTCGGTGCCAAAAAATTAATTATCTCGTTCAGGTCGGCAATCTGGTTAGTAACATTGTAACTGTCCGAAACTGAAAGCAAGCAGCGTAACTGCACAGCACCGAACCTTGCCTTGATTTTTCAATATGAATATCCAAGTCCAGCGCGGGTTAGCTAACGAAAGTTCTGTAAAGAGAGTCGACAGTGATCGAAGGGAATTTAAGACCCCGGAATACTTCGCTCCGCGACGGATTGTCATCCCGCGCAATTGAGTTAAGAATCGTACTGGTACGGCGCATCAGAGTCTTCCATTTGCAACATGGACACTCCGCTCAGATTAGAGGCGCAACTTCTACGATATATAGCGTGAACTGGATCTGCATACACATTTAGTTAGACTGTACCAGAAATGCAGTCTACTATCAGAGCCGCTCGGCCATTCAAGAGCTCGCCTTGCTTAAAAGGAGTTAGTTATCGCGTACACGCTAAGCATGCCCGTATTACAGCACAGCGTGGTCATGAATGCTCTACGTCGGGGTCTGATAACATATGGTGGCGCTCCCTTGCAACGCTCGATCTGGAAAAAGCTCAGCCTGTTGCAGCAGCAGCTTTGGTACTCTTTGGTCTGGCAGCGAGCGGGGGCGCAGCGTCTGCGGCGGACCTGAGCGATGTGCACACACAACCCTTGGCGGAGCTGGCGGAGCAGGACATCTGGAGCAATCTGTTGCGCTATGGCCGCTACTTCATCACCGTCATGCTTGGGACAGGATACGTGATGTTGCGGCCGTTGCAGTCGATGCTCAAGCGTCCCGTCACCGCGGTGCTGGCCATCGCAGCCCTCGTCGCTCTGGTCCTAGGAACACGTGTCGCGCTGGAATACATGTTGGGCATTAGCGAATATGATTATAATCCCGAGAATTTTAGGATGGCTACGGAATATTAATTGGGTCAACCGCCAGTTTTCCCATCCATTCCATGCTGCATGTTTGAGAGCCACTGGGTCGGGAAGTGTGTATTTACCTTCCGACGTGATTATATACTGATTTGCGTCGGATCAACGTGGATCTTTAAAAGGGTCCGAACGGGGGGTTGTAGTTCTCGGGTCTACGGCTGTGGCGTTGTCCTGATTACGCGTGGCGGTTTTGCTTTGGTGTCTAGCACCTGTGTCCCGCCCACTTCAGAACGCCTGCCTTTCCATGCACACTTTACCATTGACTCATTCAGGGTGAAGTCATGCGTGATTTGAAGTTGCTTTGGTTGTACAAATTGGGCCTGCGGCCATTACACATCCTTGCGTTTTCTCCACAGAGGATGATTTGCCGAAGGCTTTTATGCTTTGTGTAATATATTTTATTGCCATAGCAATCAGCAATTTGCAACGCATGCTTGCATACCGTATCCACACCGTCAATCATGACAACTTCCTGAAAGGCAAGGACGCACCGAAACCGGAGGCTTCAGTCATAGCGCCCAGCCAGCAGCAACTCTGCGCCGAATACCTTTGATAGTTGGCTCCCCGGAAGATGACCTCGATGACTATAGGATAGTGTGTATATAAAGTAAATCCGAAACCCGGTGAATAGGTTCTAACCTAGACAGTCCCGAGGCTGTGTCGGGTGCATATTGGCAAACTTAGCGGGCAGGAGGGCGTGAGCCTAAAGCACTGGATAACGGCGAATGTCCCCAACAAGCGCACATATAGCATTTATTGTTAAGGTGGACCTATCCATGCCCGATGCCTTGACACTTCCATTAAATCTGGCAACCGAATGCTGCGCTGCTCGGAAGGGTATTACAAAGATAGTAAAAGGGTGGTATAGAGCAAAATCATGTATCACATCAGATATAAGGGGGTTTCGCCTGCTCGCTACGGGTTGGCTTTCTCCAACACTCCGGGGCGTATCCAGACGATGGTATCTGGATGACCCACAATCCACATACAGCCTTGTTTTCTCACGACTCGTCACACGCCCTCTCCAGGGCAGCACGCAATTTCATTTTCTATTCCTTCGTTCTTCAGCATATGTATGTGTGCCAGTGTATGTGTATGCCAGTGCGTGTGTCTCCATGTGCACACCCACGGGCTCCATCCCATCGGCGTTCGAAGGGGACCTGCTTGTCCCAGGATTTTGACCGGTACTTGCTTTCAGCACCTGGCTCTCGACTGCGGCCCTTTTGAGCCTCAGCAAGCGCTCTCCATACCAAAGCATGAACCCGATAGACCGTCTGCAGCGCCCATTAAAACAGGTGGTGGTGGCACGTCACTAGTTCAAGAGTCACACCCTAGTATATCTCCCCTGGTCACATCGTCTTTAATACCTGCACGCGCCTCACACCCTACTTTAGGAGAGACACAGCAAAGACACGGATACACGCGTAAAAAATATCATCATATTCCTTTGAACAACCTGTGCCCAAAAGATAGAGGAGAAAGAAATTGGTCATGTCATCATGCAGATGCTTTGGGCCCAGCAACTAGGGCCCATTGCCCGCGCAAACTCCGCCCTTTTGCGTGACACCGAGAGGTTAATCGACGTGAGTGATTGAATCAAGACCCAAACATCGACGATCGAGCATTATGTGGCCGGCGGCATGCGGTGGCCAACAGGGGAGCAGCCAAAAAGACGACCACAATCCGCGGTGCTCCTTTCATGAGCTGCGGTTTGAAATGCGCAATCTCTGATCGGGCCTCTCAGTAGCCATCCTAACATAGATGCAGGGTTTCCGGTGTTGGGACGGCGGCACCATCCGCAAGGAATTCATTTGGCCCCTTTATCGCAGGGCCGATGGCCCCTTTCCCCCTCTCTCCTTACGGAGCCCTCGAATCAAGCTGCCCGCACATGCAAAGCCTAGTCACCAGAGCAGCGCCTGACCGTAAGCATGTGAATTTGCATCTTGACACTGCCAACTTAACCTTATAATTAACATCATGCCTGACTAATATGCTGACAGTCCCCAACAGTTGTCTCAAGTCCAAGTCTCCCCCCAGCCGCCACAATCCTCGACGCGCATGCTTCCCCGCACTACAAACATATCACCCTCTCCTAGGTACGTCTGTCTATCCTGCCAACCTCTGCACCACGACACAGAGTCCTGCAACACACATTCCACCCTAGAGCTCACAAGACAGAACTCTCCGGCTCACCCTTCCTGTAACACGAAAACAATCCTCGTTCCCTCATGCGCACCTATAGCTTCAATCCCCGGCCCTGCTTTACGTCCCCTCTATTTCCACCCCATGCATGCTACGGGGAGCTAAATCCCTTATTTAAGCAGCGTACGTATGCACGCAGGCACGCGTTCACGCCCACACATCACTCCTCTTTCTCCCTTATATCCTCGCCCTTGCCCTTCCGTAGCGTCATATAGGCTACTCGTAATATGAGACCAAACCAGTAGATGTGGAAGCCGTATAGCACGCACAGCAGGCTGTTGAGCAGGCCGTGGTGCGGCGGCGTGTAGCCCAGCACGCGCACGCTGTCTAGCAACGTGGACCGGATGAGGAAGGTAGGGAAGGCGTACAGCCTCAAGCCCGCCCAGGCCGACACGAACAGCGCAAAGGCTGTGTTGGCTGCTGTGTGCAAGTCAGCGTAGTTGAGGCATTTGGCCACCTCCATAATTACATCGTTGATGTCGTGGAGCAGCATGATGAGACAGCCCCACCGCTGGTACCTGGCGGCGCGCAGGCGCGATTAATCCGATGGGCGGTCGGTCAGGAAGAATGAAGGGACGGAGAGGGAGAGGAAGAGGGAAAGAGACATGTTTCATTTAAATACGAACACATTCACATACTTAAAAGTAGGTTGAACCATCGTTTGGTGGTTCCCCGAGGGCCACCCTCAGTTCCAAATCTGCAAGCCTCACGAACTACACGCGAAGTGGCGAAGAGAAAGAGAGCGGAGCTCGATAGTAGTGGGTGGGACCAACCCCAAAAGGCATCCTTCTAAAACCTTTAGGTGCGCATCCCTCTCATTCCCACATCCCGCAGGGCAGCCAGCTGGACACAACCCGAGCGCTATCACGGAGGCCCTGGCCCCCCCGCAGTAACCCTGCGTCATGTTCTGTTCTGGTCAGGCCCCGATTGCCATTACCCTAAAACCCACCCCACGCGACATTGAAGGGCGCACGCACGTACCCGCTGACGTAGTTGTAATAGATGAGCACCACGGTACAGCAGTGGTGCGTCTGCATCACCCAGTAGTCGCTGCGGGGCACCTCCCACAGCGCCAGGGTGAAGGTGGTGGAAATGTAGTAGGCCAGCTGCACGCCGAACAACAGCCGCATCAGAGGCCTGGGGTCACAGCCCAGGGAGGCCGGAGGATGGGACAGGACGGCACAGGAGAACATGGGCGGTGGCGGATGTGCACAGATCTCGAGAGGGTCGGATGTGTATAAGTTGGCTGCTCAAAGGGCTGTGCGGAGCTCCACAGCTAGAAAGGTGCCGCAGTTCAGCGGCGCAGTGGTTAGGTAGCTGCCCAGACGCGACTTGGGACATGGACACTGGCGGAGGAGAGGGGTGGATGTTGAAGGAAAACCTTCACCCCGCCAAGCGTGACGGGGCCGGATAAGGCTAACCCGTGCTGCCTCAGCACGTTATGCATCCGTTAAGAGGGCGGAGACACGAGGTGAAAAGCAGTGGGTGCGACATCTCCAGGCCGGTGCGACATGGCAAGACAGGCAGGGCTAGAGGGCCGCCTTGCCAGGTAAGGCAATCAAGGAAAGCCAAGATCCCTGGTTAGGGCTGAACTGCCCGGTTAAATGCTAGAATTGTGACCCTGGCCCTGCCTGGGGCCTCCTGGGCCCCAAGCAACCTTGAGCCCAACGAAAGTGACACACAGTATGCCTGCACATGGAATTTTCCTTCCTGTGATACAACCACGGCCACACGGAAGGCAGGATAACGGTTTCCCTCCCCTCCCCTCCCCAGCCCTCCTACGCCCCGGAGTACCTCCGCGGAAATTCAGCTCCAACTTATTGGTAATCAGGTCCCCAGCTAATGTGTCTATGTGTGTGTGTGTGTCTCTCTATGTTACACCTTTTGGAGTTGCGTCTGACTCCCCAAAAGGTGTAGCCTGGGGGCCCATACGAGCCCTGAGGGGACCCTCAAGGGCCATGAGGCCGAAGGCTGTGCGATATTTGGCCCTCGCAGGTCGCTGCTGCTGACCGCAATACCATCCTTCCGACTGCAGCATTGGCATTGGCACTTGCCGCAACGCTGGCCCTTCCTCCGGAAATCCTGCCGTCTCCCGAGCGCTGGCAAACGCCCGACAACGCTGCCCCTGCCGCACCCGAACATGAGACATGACCCACGGGTCGGTACACTCACAGCTCGGGCTGATTAGGCCACCCCACCCAGTAGTCCTTGGGCCTCCAGAACCAGGACTCCCGGTGCACGATGGCCACCTCCAGCAGCAGCATGGAACCGTATGCCGTCATCTGGAGAGAGAGCGAGAGGCGTTGGGGGAAACTGGGAAGCATTGGTGATGCATGGACTCGGAAATACTTAGGGAGGTAATAAGAGCCCAACACAAGAGAAACACGAAATGGGAAGGAGCGAATGACCGAGGAAAATGTGAACAGAGAGAAGAGTGCGGGGAAAGAGGGATGGATAGCGGATATCTAACCCACGCGGCCGAGATCGTGGTGAGTTGCGTGGAGACCAGCACGTGCAAACATATGAACAGGTCCACCCTGGCGGAGGGGGACGGAAAGGAAATTCCGCAGGCCCAGGCTGGTTAGAGGGGGGTACGGGGATGGTCAAACGCCAACAAGGCACGAAAAGGTCCCGCAAAGAGGTTCTCCCTCTTCTTGGGAGCTACAGATCAAGTCTCAAGACTGCATGTCTCTTTCCCTCTATTCATCCGCCGTGGAGGAAAGACGGAACAAGCCCTTTGGCAGACGGGGAATGATGCGGGGCACACAAAGGTGCCGTGGGTGACAGAGCGGCTGCAGCACAGGGCAGGGTGCATGCTGAACTGTGCCACCGCTGAGGCATGTGTATGTATAAGTTGAGATGGTAACTGCATCAGCATCATTGTCGTTTCAGCACGCTCGCCTTCAGCGGGCGCCCGCCCGCCCGCCCCTAGCTCCGCAGCATGGCCGCAGCTGGACGCTGAGCCGCGGACTATCGAATGGCTGCCACTATTGCAGCAATCGAAACGTGCTCCAGACGTCGGAAAAAGTGCTTTTGCTACAGCAGCAACTGCTGCTGCCGGCAGATACTGTTGTTGGCATCAGGAGGCCCGAGAAACCCGGCCCGTTATAATGGTACCCAAAGCCCCGAGACCCGGCCAGGAGCCGGCCACCGTCGGCAGCTTCCATTCGCACCTTCCATAGGGATTCACACATTTTGGTGATTCGCTCTGTTTTCGCCCCTCGAAGGACGCGCTTTGCGATGGGCTGCAGAGTCACAACACCGGCATGCGGGGCGTCAGCAGTGGGCATGGGCTTCAGCAGGGGGCATGGTGCTTGCGCTGGCATAAAGATTTCTTGGTGGGATCAAGTCCACAATGTGCCAAGTGGAGGACTGCGTTGGTCCGCGTGGCCAAAGGGTCCGGGTCCGGATTTTGGGGCAGTGGAGATAAGATGTACAGAAGGAGGGCATGGCTGGTTGAGACCAGCAAAGGGGTAATTGGATTAGGATCATCAGGAACCTTCAAATAGGTGTGCAAAAGCAGTTGCGACGCGACGGTTGGCTAGGGGGTCCCGCCCAACGGCGCAACTGTAAGGCGCAAGATGGTCAGGAAGCCCCCACACCTTGTAAATTGTCCTTTCGAAGACCCATCGCAACAAGGGCAAGATCAGCGACAAGCCTGTGGAAGAAAGGATGTGCAGGGTTGGGAGCGGTGGACGAGCGCTTGCCGAGCCAACACAGTTGACCTACCGAGGACGAAACCCAGCTCTGGGTTGAGCGCAATTTCCTTAATTATGCGGTCCACCAAAGCTTGCGTGCGAGAGGCTAGGTGAGGAGCAGTGCCCAACGCCGTTGCTACATCGCAATGATCGACTGTCGCGCACGCCAACATCTTTCAGTTCAGCAAAACAACCGCGCAGTTCGCGCGATGGAGCTCTTAATTAAAAGAAAATCATGCAGGTTATCGATCGTGCGCTAAGGCGAGCCTAGCGAGAGGACCCCTTTGAAGCGTCGCGCAAAGCAAGCTCCGTTAAAATTCTAGCGGTAAGCTAACCTAAGATTGCAGCCTGCGAAAGTATGGTGGACCTTGATGCCTCTCCCTTGTACGGTCTACTGATTAACTGCACCGCGATAACGGTGCCTGCACTCAACTACTTCCTTGTAGAACTGTCACACAATAGGATTATTTTGGTCCACTCGACCTTGTTGGCAAATATCTAGGGTTGCTTTGTCAAGGAAAAAACACCTACTTTGTCCACAGTGTTCCCATTCGCTTCTGTTCCATCCTTACTTTAAGAACTCTAACCTCAGTGTACCTGCTGTCCATACCACCTACAGCTGCTTGTGTAGAACCTGTTTGTGCGCTGGCTTCATCAGTGTTGCCTATCCTGCCGGCTAGGAATGCTTCAACTGTGACTCAATGCCTTCAGATGTATCGCACAGCAGTCGCTGCCTAATTTGTTGTATAGCTTGAACAAAAGGTGCGGATTTTCGTTTAGCTTGGACCTCACGCCTGCGCTCGCTTGTGACCTGCAAATGGTCCCTTCCTCACTTCATGATTTGATAAATTTTAGGTTGAATGGAGGCCCCAACCGGCGCTCGGATGCGCACATGCAGCGCCCGCTTTGGGCAGCGTTGGTATAGAGTCGCCGTTTATGGCGCACAAGCGCCACCTACTCTAGTCCGCACCTTTCGAAAGCATAGGCAACCTATAGCAGCCGTTGGTCCGGGCCCTTCGGGTCTCCCTCCCTCAAGCGATGTCAACGAGACTCTCGCGCCCATTCTTTACCGCTTCGCTGACGGCCCGGCGACGCCTCCAGCAGTGGGCGCAAGCAACGGCCATGCCTCAGTATCGAGTCAGTATCGGTCAAATATCGTCTCTACCGGCGGTAGCAGTGTAGCTGGTGGCGGGGGTTCGGGCCAGTCGGCAGCTGCTTTGCTCTCCACCAGTGCGGCCTTCGTAGATGCACCCGCGCGCACCATTGGCGCAGGCACCAGCAGCAACGGCAGCATTACCGGCAGTGGCGCGGCCGCCGATAGTGCAGTTGCACCGGGATCATCCTCGAGGTCTGTGCACGACACCGACGACTCGAGCGTGCTGCCGGCGCTTTCCCACGGCGTCGATAGCAGTAGCCAAGGGCTTGCCTCCCGCAGCTATAGTTACAGCGAACACTACCGCCAAGTCAACACGCCTTTCACGCGTTTCCCCGTCGCCAACAATGGGACCGCGGACGCTGCCGGCGGTAACGGAGACCATGCCACTAAAGCCAGCACGGTCGACAGAGGGGCCGCGGCGGCCGACGGCACAACCTCCCCTGACCCCGCGGCTATCGCCGCCGCCAACGGCAGCGACTCTGCCGCCGAGGTAACGGCGGCGTTGGCACGCGCCCAAGCCGCCCTGGAGCGCGCCGAAACTTCCTTGGACGATATCCAGCGCCTCAGCAGCTCCCTAGATGCTGCTGCCCTGGAGTCGCTTCGCGCGACGCGGCCACCGGGCCGTTGGAGCCGGGTGCTGGCGGTGGCGCGCAGCGGCGCGGCGCTCGGCGCCATGGCGTTCGCCATGCTGGCATCGCACGCGTTTGGCCTTGCCGTACAGTGGGTCGGCGCCGCCGCGGGCGCGACGGCAATCGCTGCCTGGGGGCTGCGACGCGGCGCGCTGTCCCCCAGTGGTGCCGCAGCGGCGTTCGTAGTTGGCTTCGGCACCCTTGGCGCAAGCCTGCGGTTCGGCGCCACGCTTGTTGCGTTCTTCCTGTCGTCCAGCAAGTTGACCAGCTACAAAGAGGAGCTCAAGGAGGGTCTGGATGAGAACGCCAAGAAGGGAGGGCAGCGTACCTGGGTGCAGGTATGGATTATTAGGCTGGAGACAGGGAAGGAAGGCGGGGGAGTGAGTACGTGATACGATATCAGCTCTGCTCATACTTCGGAGCTGTGAACGCCAGGCTGGAGGCATTGCTTGTCGTGTTGGGAGTGTGAAGAGCTGCGTACATGGTTTGTGCTTATGCCAGATTTGTGTGTGGGCTACTGGCGACGGGGAGTACAGATAACCTGAAGGTGAAAGGATTAGGAGGGCTGGGATAGCCAACCCGCAGGGCGGACAGACCAAGACGTTGGGAAAAAATGGGGAAATCTATTGCAGACAGGGCAGGACTTGTCGTCGCAAATCCCGTAAGCGACGTTGCGCCTGATGTACACCGGCCCCGGTCGTACATCGCGGGCGCCAGCAACATGACGTTGATGGTGGTGGTGGTGGTTCAGCTGGCTGGAAGTGAAAAAGCAGTGAACATGGCATGGATGTGGGTTATGGGACTGTACGGAGACCTGTTTGCAGCCGCGCCTACACTGCAGCCGGGCTTACAGCTTTCGTCGGGGAATACAAAAGAAAGCCCCGGGCACAGCGCGTCTGCCAGGTTTTTGGCACACAAGACGTGACATCCTAACTAACTAGCTGTATCGAAGACAGGATCGCCCACATAGCCGTCGAGGGTCTGTGTCTTGGCGCTATCCTGGGCTGCGCCCCATCGCCCAGGCCGCATCCACCTCAGTGCCACTCCACTTTCCTACTTTGTGCAACTCTTCGGCCCTTCCCCGCGTCACTGACCACACACCCTCGCCGTTATCGCCGCAACATGCAATTTCGCTTCCATAGGTGCTGTGCAACGGGCTGGTGCCCACCATCCTTGCCGTCGTGTACGGCATCCTCGCCGGCTGTGTCGACCTGCCGCTGGGCCCCGCCGTCGCCGCCGCCAGCGGCCCCGCCCTGGAGCCCTGGCGCGCCGCTGCGCTGACGGGGCTGATGGGCGGTTTCCTGGGCTATTACGCGTGCTGCTGCGGCGACACCTGGGCCAGTGAGCTCGGTCCGCTGTCCGCGGACACGCCCCGACTGATCACCACGATGCGGCCAGTGCGGCGGGGTACCAATGGCGGTGTGACGCTGCTGGGCCTCAGTGCGTCCATCATGGGCGGCATGTTTGTGGGACTGGCTTTCTATCTGGCAGGTCGGTCGGTTGGTCGGTCGGTCGGTTGGGGCGGGTTCAGATGGCAGGCAGGAGGGGGGAAGTGTAGTCGCTTTGGCAAACAATGTTGTTTGTAAGGGGTAACGCCTGGCATACCTAGACGTGCCCCTTGCCGGCACGTTTCCTCACTCTCCTGGCATGGCATCCTGTGTAACTTCCGTTCGTTGCCCAGGTGACCTCCCCACCTTTTCTGGCCATGGATACCCCCTACTTCCTTTCTTGGCTTCACTCGCGTGGACTTTGGCAAATCCCACAGGCCTGCTGTCCCCCACATTGTGGATTTTCGAAAGCCAGCGTGCCGTGGCGGCGGGCCAGTGGCGCCTTATCCCGATAGGCCTCATGGCGGGTCTCTTCGGCAGCGCACTGGACTCCTTGCTGGGCGCCACGCTGCAGTACAGTGGGTACGACACCGTACGCGGCCGCGTTATGTCTCGCCCTGGGCCCGACGTGGTGCACATCTCGGGCATGAAGCTGCTGGACAACAATGCCGTCAATGCGGTGTCGGCGACGTTGACCGCGGCGCTGACGGCGCTCGTGGCCCTGAAGTCCTTTGGCTTCCTGTGAACGGCGGCTTGTGGCCTGGGTCAGTTCGGGCCCCTAGCAGCGAGGCTCGGGGGATGAATGGCCCGGCTATCCCAGCTCTGGGGCTGGGCTCTGGAATGGTCACACGGAGGGAAGGGTGTTGTTGGGCACCGAAGAAAGAAGTGCCTAGTATCTGAACTACCTGAACGGGGGGTCCAGTCGTGTGCGGCATGATGGGTGGCGAGCAGATGGCAGGGACAGACAGAACGAGTTGCCATCGGCCAGAGGCTGGCGCCGTTGTGTGGGCCCAGGATGATGTGGTGGCCCAGGCAGGCCGTTGCGATATCACCTCCCGGGGTTACCGCACTGCATTTTGGGCCCTAGTTCAACACGGTTGCATGTGTGAGGGCATGTGTGAGGGGAAAGTGCAGACGTCTAGAGCGGTCCCAGCAGTTGCGTGAGATGGCACCTGGGCAGCGGCACTGTGAGGAGAAAGAGAATCAAAGGGAGGTCTGCAAATTGAGGGGCCGGCATAAAAGGTTCCTTTACGCCGGGGTATGGGCTAGGGGGTTTAGAATCGCCCATGGATATTAAGAGCGCGTGTGTTTTGTTTTGGAAAGGCATAGTTTGCGCTGGATGTGGTTGGTGGTCATGGTGCGAATCCTGTGCTGGGCTGTTGTTCACCAATCCGGCTTCGTTGCAGCTGCGGGGATGCAATACGTGGCTCCGAAGGAGGGAAGGATTAGCAGCAGAAGCGAAAGGAGGGAAGGATTAGCAGCAGAAGCAAAAGCACCAGCAACACACCAAAGCAGCGGCTGCTGCTGTTGCTGCTGCTGAAGGCCCTCACGGTGTGCGTGAAGGAGGCGTATGGCATTCTTTTGGTCAACTCACTACTGTTACTACCTATCGCTACTGCGACATGCCGCATGCCGCTTTCTGTGTCGTATTCTTTGCCCTGTTGTCGTACCCCGCAGCGGGGCGGGTGGTTGGGCGCGGCGCGTTCAAGCCCCTAGTCGGGCTCCCCTTTGGAGAGAGCGCCAACCCCGCAGGGCCACAGTTACCTTATTTTGTCGTTGCTTTAATTGTATTCTCTTGGTATCGGGGCCCCGTATCTCCCAGCTACGTCCTGACACTGGCAGGCGCGCGGTGCAGCGGCGGTGCAGCTAGGTTACATCCTGTTCGGCGCATCTCCACGCGTATTGTATCTGGGTATCTGAATGGACAGGGGCACGTCTCCAGTCTTGCGGGCTGGTGGAGGCTGGAGGGGGGGATGCGCATGGCGGGTTGGTATGATGTGAAATGGATGGGGGAAAAGGGCGAGGTGGGCCGTGCCAACTTCGGCGGCAGCGGTAGCCTGACGTCTTTGGCATGGTTAGCTTCTCCTGCACGGTGTTTTGTCGACGTCGTCACATAGCGTTACGCATCCTCAGGGCCGCAGGCTGCCTGTGGCGGCGGCTGTTCTACCGTCCATCTTTGGTACGGTAGATTGCCGTTGTCCGGTTGTCTGTCGGTAAGTCCTGCCCTGTCCGCATCTTTTGCTTAGCGGTGCGCTGACGTGCCTGAGTTGGGCCCGGCTCGGCTGCGCACGCCAAAGCGGCTTCGGCGCTGCACTGCCCTTTTCTGTGCTGGCCCGGCAGGGTTTCCTTCATCGCACGGTGCCGCTTGATTGGACGACCGATCCGCGGGGCCGCGCAGGGAGAGCGATTTGCAACGGCGGGCAGTGCCACCGTGGGCGCGCAGTGGCCCAAATCTTGTGGCTGCGTTGTGCATGTTGTGGGCGGCACCCCAGCTAAGGAGGTGCCGTTGCGTGTGCGTTTGCGTGTGTGTAATATATGTTTGTGTGTGTGTGCTGAGCTGACCTACGCTGGTGCGGAATGCTTCTTTGAAATCTTCTTTTGAGGGGTCGTTTGATGAGCTGAACCGCGTTTGGGTTTAAGAGTTTACTGTCCGGTTAAAGGTTAAAAGTAACAGGCAGCGGAGGGCGCCTCCGGACGGCGCTTGGTGGGCTGGAAGATGGATAGCTAAGGGTTGAACTGCGGGAAGGCTTTTCAGCGGTATTGGTAGCATGGTAATATAGTAGTTGCTATTGAATCGTTGCTTGTGCTCTTAACGTTGGCGCTCGGAAGAGGCGAGGTGTAGGCAAATGTGCTAGGGCGAGGTGAGGTGGGATGAGAGGAGCGTGCGGGTAATTGCCCCTCTGTACCTGCGCTTTGAGAGAATTTGTTGGTCGTATTTTTGGTCATCTGGTGTTTGAAGCCGAGGGAGGTGTTTACTTCAGCAGCTTGTCTTACTGTACAGTACACCGGGCCGCCCTGTACAGTACCGTGCTTTGTTGGCATGTACGGCATATCCGGCGGCAGCCTTGGTATAACGTGCGTGGAGAAAGAGGGAGAGTGTTGGCGCCGATCGCAGTCCGCTGCACGAATGCGCTGATGCTGCGGTGGCACGGCGGCCTTCGTTGAATCTTTTATTGTTGAGAGAATAACCTTGCTGAGTGCGGGTGAGCTTCGATTTTTGTGGAAGGACAGGGACGTGTCTCGCATTTCATAATGTTGTTTGCTTCGCAGTATTGCACTGTAAGGAAAGAGGAGTGGGCTGGGCAATGCCAGCTGCAGCACTGTGAATTGGTTCACTGCACCTGATGCAAACAGAACAAACACACTGCTTCCGATAACCCGAGGCTGGCAATAACCACCAGTGCCCCGTTAAAGTCCACAGCAGCGCGATACACTGTTTGACCTAACCCGCTCCAACGCCCTTATGAACGACCCGCGGGTCAGAATGCCAAGCAGGACCAGCGTGCCTCTGCATTAGCCACCTGTGTGGCATCTCGCATGACGACAGGGTATTTACGATCCCGCACCAACGTGACCTCTACACCGTTTCCAATGCCTGCCTAGGGATTACAGCGCTACCCGAAGGCGGCTGAGCCGGCAGCCGGCTCGGTTGCCGCTGGATCGGTCAATACGCCACTACCGCCACAACTTCGCCACCATGACCTGTATGCCGCTAAGTGCCCATCCTGCCCTGAGATCCCCCAGATGCTCCTCCCGACACGCGTCTTCCCACGCTGCCTCGCTTACGGCGATATCCTCCAGGACGGCCCAGTGCGACCAGCGCTTCAGCACAGCACAGGTTTGGGAATGAAACGTCCAACAGCTGCGGTGATTCACATCTGTCAAGCAACGATAAAGGCGGTCATAAAGGCCTAAGCATAGACTCCCACACGCCTCCGCCCAACTGGGACATCGATTGAGGAATCTCTAAGCTGTCTCCCCTCGTCAGCAAATGTGGGTTTGTTGCTTCGCACCACGGTGAAGCTCGATATTGGACAGTGAATCGCTGCCACACAAGGGCTGAACGCCCCTCACAGCCAAGGGCCAGGGGTTACAGTCCTGCCCCTGCCAAGAAGCGTTACCAGGATGCCTTGGAGATGCCGGGGAGGAAGCCGTTGTGCGCCAGCTGGCGGAGCATGATACGTGACAGACGTGTGAAGCGTTGCACACCGCGCGCGCGACCAGTTAGCACACATCGGTTGACGACACGCGTCGCGGCAGAATCGCGGGGAACCTCTGTCTCGAAGAGCCGCTGCACCTGCAGCCTTATGTCCAGCGGCAGTGACTTGTCTGTCACCATAGCCTTGAACACCGTCCGGTCCACCTCATGCTGTTCCACCAGCAAACGTCGCACGTGATCTTTGACATTCCCCCTTGAGCCGAGGATGAACGCATACTGTGGAAGCTTAAACTTCATAATAACTTAGTCCGACTATCGCTGTGCCTACCGCCGCTCTCCGTAAGCTACGTTGCAGAGAGTTATTTACTTCGCCTGTAACTAAAGTACTATGATGGTGTACATTAATAGGATCGTCACGTAAGGGCTGATGTGACTTGTAGCCTCTGTGGCAATTGAGGGCCTGTGCGCGTCGAGTACTTGTAGCGCAAGGATTAAGCCGATAAACCTGATAATATTGCAATGACGTTACCTGATAAGTCGCCATCACATTTCGTTCTATCTCAAGAAAGAATTGTAATACGGCATACACGGGTTTCAGATTGGCCAAACCTTGCATCCCAGAGAGCTTCCAACCATCACGCGTCGTGCTCAACATGACTTCAAGACATGCTACCGACGCCGTGCTTTCCGTAGCACGCCCTGCGATTTCACATCTGTCGGCGCTCTTACCTCATTTGTTCATCTGTCGCCATGCGCACACCGGCACGCAAGTGCAGTCGCCGTCTAGGTTCTACAAGGCAGCAAAAGTTGTACCGTCTCACGATAACGTACGTATGTCTTTTTGGAGTGTCGCATGTTAACCCCGTTTCATCCGAGCAATCCAGCCACCCGGCCTTGACACACAGGCGGGCTATCAGCTCATGCTGGATTCTAAACCTGTTCGAACTCCGGGGAAGCGGCTCGCGGTGCTTCCCACTTTACCGTTAGCATTAGCGGTGGCTGCGGAGTGGGAATGGCAGGTACGGGCTCCGAACCGAGGGAATGCCGCGAAACACTTGGAACTCGCCAACCCCGCAGCCCGCAGCCCGCCGCACTTCGTCCTGAACCTATGCTTATATCTGCCTGTGGGATTGCAGAAGTGAGGTCCGCAACGCCGCGTGCCCCTCGTTACAGTACCTTCAACTTGATTGGGGGGTTACACTGCCGACCTCGTGGCGTGCGATTGATTCAATCGCCATTACAGCTACTGTACTCACACATCATCATTATCATTATTACTATTAGCTTTGCCACTTTTAACAACTGTACATAAAGCCCTCACCGGCACAATCGCTCACGTACCCCGCCCTCCCCTCCGCTCCCTTTTCTTCCCACCCTCCGTTCTCCCTCGCCCCATCCCTCGATTCGCTATCGTTCCCTCCTTCATCGCAGGAAAAGGGCAAACCGCAGCTGCATACCATGCCCATGATGAGCCTGGTGGCGCATGCGCTAGACCAGGTACGGTATATTACAGCGTAGTAGGGGTATACGACACCTGCCGTACGGCACACTTTTCGCAACCCAGGACTGCCCTGGTTCATCCTCGTCTCCGGCTCTGCTCCGCTCCGTCTCTCATCTCCTCCAACGGGGGACGTGAGGGATCCGGTACGGAGGGGCAGTCGGATATGCTCACCTACTGTCGAAACAACACATTCTTTGCCAGGCGGCCAGTTTGTTCAGTTGGGTTGGGTTGGGTGGGTCAAGCACCAGCTCTTTTCCTGGGAGCTGGAGAGCTAGGGAGAGGCGGCTGCGAGGGTGCCTTGCCACCCACTTGGCTTGATTCGGTCGTGGCGGTGGCGACTCAGACCTCCCGCCAACGAAAGGTTCATGCCCACAGGTGACTGACCCTCTCGTCACAGTCCTTTTGGGAAATTGTGTAGACCGCACATAACTAGGTATGTATATATGTGTGTGTGTGTGTGTGTGTCCCTTCCGAAGTCCCGCCTTCCCGCCTTCCTCCGCCAACTTTGGTTGAGATCGTCGTTCGTTTTCCTTTTCCCGGGTCCTCCCCCCGGTCCACGTTCCGCCGCTGTCCCTACCGCCGGTGTCCCTACCGTCCCCTCCGCGTCCGCTAGCCGCGTCCCCGTGAGAAGGTCATCGCGCACATCCTTAACTACGTCCACACCGACTCCGCGTGCTGTCTTTACGAGGAGGGCGCCCTGGCGCGGCGCCAGAAACAGGTAGGCGTGTGCGGCGATGTGTGTGTCGTGTGCGTGTCGTGGTGACCCGTGTGCGTGTATCTGTGTGCTTTGAAAGATATGGGAACAGGCCGAAGTGCTGTATGTGTGTGTGTGCGTACGTGCGTGTGCTATAAGCAACTGTGCGGCTCCTTAAAACGGCTTCATAGCTTGACGGCGTTCATGCATATGCGTATGCATTTCCCCCTTACCCCCTCCTTGTCCTTACCAGTTTTCCTGTTTCGGCCCTCGGTCCCTCAACCCCGCCCATCCATCAGGTATTCGTGCCCCTTCTGAACGCGCTACACCAAGACCTGGGCTGGCGCTTCGTGATGTCCAGCAGCATTGCGGGCAGCCCACAGACCGAGGAGCTGGTGGAGGGAGTCCGGGGCTGGCTGGAGGGTGAGGGCTGGGGTGGGGTGGAGCGGGGCTGTGATGCGGGTGGTGAGTCGATGGGCAAAGGTGGGCCCGACTAATGAGGGCAGGTACGGGAGGACGCAGGAATGGAAGACCCTTTCCGGCTTGAGAACGTGTCAGGAGCATCTGGGATCTAAACCCAACCAGTTTTGCCCCTGCGTGGCATGTGTGTATGAATGTATGTACGTATGTATGTGTATTATGTAGTGAACCAAGCCGTGAGGATTAGGAAATGCGGTATGTGTATGTTTGCTGTGGTGCGTTGTGTTGTTTTGTGTACGGTCTAGAGCAGTTTGACGGTTCCCACGGATAGAGGATAGTTCCCGGCAGCAGTGTAGCAGAGTTAAGCCCTGCAGGCTTTACGCTGTATCTTTACTTCAGACGTTGTCTCTCATATTACCAGCTAGACGGCCAACATTTCCAGTCCCCGAGTCCCAGTCAATCTGCTTTTCACATCTTGCCATGTTCATTTTTTGCATGTCGGGTTTCCGCGCGTCTTATCACTCACCGCTTCTGCCCTTTATCTTTCGGCCTGATTTGCCGTTTGCCGTTTTCCGCTGGACCTTGTTTGACACGGCGGTTGCGTTCTTCTCGGTTTCCGTCGCGTCCGGGTTTCCGGGTGCTCGCTCGTTTGCTGGCTGGCCGAGTTGGTGGAGCAGACCTGGACGCCTGGCATCTGGCTGCAGCTGAACAGCTCACTTCCACATGCAAGTCGGTGGTGCTGGCGGCGGCGCTGCTGCGGGGGCATATCCAGCCGGCGGAGGCGTTGGCGGCTGCGCGGCTGGAAGAGGATTTCCAAGCGGATGAGTGGGGACGCGTGGAGGCGGGGCATGACCTGGATGAGGCAGACTTGCGCAGTCGCGTGTACGCGCCGTCGCTGTTCGTGAGGCTTTTACAAATGCTGTGAAGACCGATACTGTTTTTCCCAGGTTGACTGGTTAGGATTGAGGGAGGGAGACGTTTCGAGTGGGGAGGGTTAAGGTGGGAGGTTGCTGTAGCAGGGCGACAACTGTGCGAGCAATGATGAGAAGGCGATGCGGAGCCCAGCAGAGACGAAAGGTGATAGGCCGACAGGACATGTGGCAGTACTGAAGGGAGGGCAAGGATTTCCTCGAGGCGTTTTCCCGGCAAGGCAAGACTCTTCTCGTGCAAGGGACCCTTTCCAAGGACCCTCTTGGGAATGGTTCGTCTTGCCAAACAATAAGATGTGCTTCATAAAGCTTGATATCGCTTCAGGGAAGGGAGTAGCCGGGGTTTGGAATTGTGGCTCCTCATGTCGAGAACTCAGCGATGCGCTCGAATGCAAGGGGGCATTATCCTAGCACGTGTCTTTGGCCCTTCCCTCGACGTAAAATTATATTTTAATATTTTCGCACTCATCTACAGACATTCGCCCTTTCTACTGCTCACGTGGTGGCCCCAATTTCACAGAAGATATACAAAGTCACCCGACAGTAAAAGGCCGCTAGTGTATACGCTGTTACTGTCGATAACAGAGGCGAGCAGCGCGCCAGGGAACGTTATGGTGACGCAACTTGGCTGCAGGGTTCCTCACGCACGCAAAAATAGACGCGGCACGAAGCCTGACTCTATATGTCCGCGAAGCCATAACCGAGACGGTCTGCCGTGGTGCTCAATCCTCCGTCCACATAGACGAGATGAAAGAGAGCAGTAGATTCCAAACGCTTGCTAAGCATGCAAACCCTGTAACCAATGACAACCATAAGAAATAGAAATAATATATTATAACGAGTTTCACACGTATGGAGGACAAGAGGAGAATTTCCAATGCTCCAGGGGGCCCGTCGGGCGAGGGTCTTCCCCCTGATGTTGCATACTTGGTTCGAGAGTTCAACGCATCAAAGATTGCAGAGTTCTCTTTAATTTGCATGACTTCCTGCAGCTGTTGATACCTAGCTCGCGGGTTCCCGCTCCGATCTCAGTAGACACGAACCTTTCTCCAGGTAACCGCGCCGCCCCTGCTTGTTGTTTAGCGCAGGCCTTCCTTTGTAGATACTGCTGTCATAGCTTAGGTCGCGTGTGCGACTGCGCGCAAGGGGGAACAGAAGTGGCTGCGGGCTGCACTTTTATCCACTATCGTTTACGGTCGCGGACCTACTCGACACCAGCTTCCGACAGCATGCCTTCCTTCTAATCGTTCTTCTTCATGAATGGTCATGTTTTTTGCTTGCAGGCGACAGGCCAATGCTCATCCCTCGAGTCTCTTGAGGGCACCATGTCGGCATAAACATCTCGGTAAGCAAACAGCGGCCTATCAGCCCCAGCCGAGAAGCCATCTCTATTCTGATGTCGACTTTGGAGTCTTTTTCCTCAACCTCAACAGAACCATATGCTTCGACTCACATTTTGGACTGACGTGTTGTCTCAACATGCAGGCAAACTCCTCCCTTGGAGACCACGGCAAGGCTTGCCGCCCCGGAAATCTGCCGCTATCCGTCAGCTCCACGCGAGGGGCATATTTGCCACGCCCCTTTTGTACAGTATGGCTGCAGCCCCAACTAATTTGCTGCTCGCACAAAATTTCACAGCGGACCTGAACAACTTGGGACGTGCAAATAGCCCTGCTATTTCTGGGGGTCCAGTCCCGGGTGCGGCAGCGCAGAACGGCTTGCAGTTCCAAACTCGCGAGGAGGCGCAGATGTTCTTGCAAGCCGCGGGCCGGGCGCAGCCTAACGGTGCCAACGCAGCGGGTGGTATAGCTCTTACACGCGACGCAGTGGCGGCTTTGCAGCACGCGGCGCAGGTGGCGGCAGTCAACCAAGCAAAGATGGTGCCACATGGCAATGGCAACGTTGCGAACGGCACCGTCCGCTCATCTGTGCCTGTTGTGCCGCCTCTTGGTCAGGGTCAGAATCCTGCTCTTGCGAACCTACATACTCAGGCGCAACTGCAGGCGGCGATGAATGCACAACGTGCAGCTGCTCAAGCGGCCGTTGCTCAGCAAACAAATGGTTTGTCTGCAGCCAATAACCAGGCAGCGCTCTTTCTCGTGCAGAATCAGCTTGCGCAAGCCCAGGCTGCGAACAACGCTGCTCAGGTGAATCCGTTTGGATTGCAGAACGGGTTACAAAACAACCCCATTGCGGCGGCCGCTGCAGCGGCGGCCGCGGTGGCTGCCAGCACGCAGGCTGCACAGGCGCGGGCAGCCGCTGTTGGTAACGCTAACCTTCTGCAGCTCCAGCAGGCAGCCCAGGCGGCGGGATTGCAGCGCCCCCAGGCTATGGCATGGGCACAGAATCAGGCATTGCAGAACGCTGCCATTGCACAACACAACCTTGCCCAGCAGAATCTCGCCGCTGCACAGAACAACCCCGCTCTCCTCGCAGCAGCTCTGCAGGCCCAGCAGGCGCGCGCAGCTCTACAGGTGCAGCAGCTCGCTGCGCAGCAGCAGGCTGCGGCTGCTGCGGCCGCCCGACCGCTTGCACCTGCGCAGCCGAGTTCTGTCGCAGCGGCTCAGCAGCTGCAGGCACTGCGCCAGCTGCAGGCACGCCTTAACGCCGCACAGGCACCAAATGCACTTGCAGCAGCAGCCACGCCAGCCGCTCCTGTGAAGCCTACCGAAGCGCAAATACAGATTCTGCGCACCGCACTCGCTCGCAGCGCGGCGGGACGTGCTGCACTGAATGCTGCCAATGTACTCGGTGCTGGAACTCCCCGCGCTGCGGTTCCTCCTGCTTCTAACGGCACAGCGTCAACACCTGCCTTGAACCCGCTGCAGCAAGCCATTAATATACAGCTCTTACTCCAGCAACAGCGCAACGTTGCGCAGGTGCAGCAGGCGCAGGTGACTGCGGCTATGGCCAACAACCTTGCCGCGAACATCCAGAACAACGCGGCAGCGGCGCTTAATGGACAGCTAGCGGCCCTACAGCAGGCTGCCGCCGCGAACGCTGTAGCGAACGGTCAGCGGTCCGTGATGCCGGGTAATACAGCAGCTGCGCTGGCCAGTATTGGCGGTGCCAATGCTGGTGTGCTGAATGAGGCGATGCTTCAGAACCTGCAGAAGCTGCAGCTGGCCAAGGCGATGCAAGACTCAGCCGCTGCCGCCGTCACTGGTCTTTCCATGCCAGCCGTGGACAAGGTTGCCACGTCCGGCGGTGACGCGTCGTCATCGTCGAACAGTAGCAAGGAGCAGCGCCGCCTGGCGCTGGCGTGCGTTGCACTGCAGCTGGCGCGCGGTGGCATGACGGTTGAACAGGCTATTCAATCAGGAATTATGGGCGGCATGAGCGTCACGGACGTAAAGTTCATTGTTGAGTGTTACAATGCAGAGCGGCAGCGCATGCAGAGTGAAGGCGTACCTGGTGCGGTGACTGGTTCATCATCCGGTGGTGGTGCTGCGGCCGGCGGCACACCCCAGCAGTCGGGCGCCCCACCACAGCAGGGTGTTTCCCCGGGCCTGCCTGGTGGTCCTGGCAGTGGTCACGGCGTAGCTACCAGTGGGATGCCCGGCCTTCCAGGGCATCTGATGGGCCATGTCGATCTTGGCTTGCATGGTATCTCCATGGGCAGTATGGGCGCCCCGCCGGGCATGGTTGGACATCACGGCATGGCGCCCAATGGCATGCACCAGCCACCACTTCCCTACGCGCATTCACCGTCCGCCCCGGGCAGCCCTGCGGTCGGTGAGTCGAAGGATGCTGTCGCGCTTGCGGCAGCTACTGTTGCTGCGGCCGGTGGTGCTAGCCGCTTGGGCCCCATCTCTATCCCAGGCCATTCCTCTGCGCCCGTCTCGCCACCTCGCACGGCCAGCCAGGGCAGCCCCACCAATAACCGCATCCAGATTACGGGCCCCGGCTCAGATGTGGATGGTGGCGGCCACGAGACACGCTCAGAGGGTGGTGCATCCGCTGAGCTTGCGGCCGATGCGGCCGCAGCTGTTGCGGCCCTAGCCAAGGAGTCCTTCGATGCTTTCTCGTATGGATTCTTCGGTACCACAGAGGGGCCTGCCATGGGCGAGCTTCTTGGCGAGCTGGAGACCGGCGGCGCAGCCGACGGCGAATTAGAGTCTGGTGCGGTCGCAGCACTGGACGCGGAGGGAGATGGTGAACCGGGTGGCATTGGGCTTGGCGGCCCATCCCCACTCCTGGGTGAACTCGACCCCGACCAGGCCGCCTGGCTAAGGGCTGCGGCGTCAGCTAACCAGGCGATGTGGGCTGGTGAGGGTGCCGAGGATGGCCCCATTTCTAATGACGAAATTGCAGCTCGCCTCGCTAATCTGGATCTTGGATCTGGCTTCTTTTAATTTTTAACGTCATTTCGTGTGTCTTGTTTGACACCGGCGAGCTTCGAGATGATGTGTTTATCAACAATTTTAGGGGTTTGTACGGATGACATGCAGTTTGTATTTGCCTATGTTTGCTTGGGGCGCTGCGCGTGCTCATGTGTGCAGTTTGCAGTTTAAGGTTGATGATGCGCGGGTTGCGGAGGGAGGCGCTGTAGTGGCGAGTCAGGGTCTATGTTTTTGCTGCTGGAAGCCTAACGTGTTGCTGAGCTGATCCAACGTACAGTGACATCAGCCTGTGCGGTTTTGATGTGTTGTGGCACAAAAGTTGGGATGTACCAGACGCCAGCGATGTCATAGGCAATGTGAGGGTGGAGCGGGGACGAGTAAGTGTTGCAAGTGGTACGCAGGGGCGCGCGGGGTGCCAGCTGCCATAGCGGCTGCGTACCCCGCCGCAAGGCTGTACCGTGTGCCATCTTGCATGCAGCGTGCATAATCGGACGGTTTGTGCAATGTCATGGTGGCGTGCCTTGATGATATCTTAGAATGAGCAACTTTCTCTCTTCTATCATGTTTTTTGGACCTCTTGTGGCTCGTCTCTGGATTCAGCTTCAGATGTTGCATGTGGGCTGCCTGGCTCATGTCAGCATCTTGGCACCCAGTAGCGTCCACTGATTTGGGATACCGTTTTCACATCATTGGCGGCAACGACGCCGGCATGTTAGCAATGCGGGTCATCTAGGCCGGTCCGAGCTTGTGTTCCGTGGGCTACCTTGGCCTTTCGTATAATGCTTTCCAGGGGTGGGAACGCTTGGCGGGCGCGCGCGGCGCAGGGGCGGGCTTAATTCTGCAGTGCTGTGGGGATGGCTGGCCCAGTATTTGTCCCAGCACCGCTGCCCCGTGGGGCGCGTCCTTACCCCTGGTGCTGGAGATTGAAAGTGCGTGGGAGGGCGTCTTTCTAAGACTGAACTGGATGCTCGCAGCTGCAGGCAAAAAGTTTTGCATTCTCATGGTCGAGAAGTGTGATGTCAAGCTTCATGGGCAGGCTTCCCCAGGCAAGCATGGCATGGGGCGTCGTTTCCCTGGGCTGCGGCCCGCGGTCGTTCTGGGGCGCCCGATCGCAAAAGGGGCACATAGTCCCGGAATGTTGGCCGCAGCCGGGGAACGGGCATATTACCTACTGCATTGCCAGACTGGTGTGCGCTTGTGTGGTGTGGCGAGATAAGTCGTTTGGGTTTGTTTCATGTCTTGTTTCGAGTCGCCCCGGGGGCTTGACATCGTTTGGAACTTGCGTCCAACAATGCTGAGAGGTCAATGTAGGCTCAAAACAGGGCCATAGCTAAAGTTCGTTTGTCTTTACATCTTCAGGCTTTTAGAGAGACTTTGAAATGATGATGATGATACGTACCTTAATGGTAGGGGGTAGGGACGCGAGCGTGGATGGCGACATGAGGGTCTTTGTTTTTCATGCATGAAACCCTGGCACGGTGCAGTGCGTACGTGTGTTGTTGGGAAATGAGTGCGCCTGTACGAACGAGCGTTCAGCAGGTGCTGCTTTGTTGGTTGTCGGAGTTTGCTCGCCGCACCGCGTATGCTGCTCTGCAGTGGTGAGTCCGCCACAGCAATAATGGGTTTGTGCTCCTCTTCCCATACGAATTAGTTAATGGATGCATACGCGGGTGCACATATGCAGTAAGATCAGCTTTGCCACTTTCCCTTTTGGGCGCACCTCCTCTGTATGTCTCTTTTATTACGATTCTATCGCCTGCGTTGACATCTAGTTAGGGGTTGTGTGGAGAAGGATGTATGTGTCACTCTGACACGCGAAGAAACCGGCTATCCACGGGCTCGTTTTTAAATGACACGTACAGTACAGTCTAGGTTTGGTTTGGTTTGGTTGGTTTGGGGGGCACTGACATGGCTTTGGCCCCTGCGCTTGTCGCTTGGTCCATCAGATCACGAGTGCAGGTTGGGTCGATGTTGCGGTGCAGGCGGACATGTACGGCGGGTTAGGCACTTCCACTATATCGATCGTTAGATTACTTAATGTGGTGGCGGCTTCCAACGGGGTGACGACCCTAGCTGTCTGCTGCCCTTGCAACTGCCTGTGTCCGACGCACGCCTGCTTCCTGCATGCGGACGCATGTGCTGTGGTTACTATATACCTCGCGGCTCGGCTCTGGCCGCAAACGGCGGCGCGGGGAATGCAGGCTTTAGCTTAGGGCATGGCCAAGGGGCAGCTCAGCGGGTAGTGGTACTGCTTACGAGACTTGAGCGCGGCATGCAGGGCGGCCTAGCGGCAGGGGCCCGATGGCTGCTGAACGGGCGGCGCAGAGCCGTTGGATGCAGCTTAGAATATATTCCTAGGACAAGTCCGTCGGCGGCCGCGCCGCCTCAGGTGTCGTAGCGGTGTAGAGATGGAGGGGTCGTTTGCCTGCCGGTTGGCTTACCTCGGCAGGTCGCCTGTACAGATTATATTTTCTTCAGCAGTCGTAGGCAGGCGTGTGCTTTCTCTGGTCAAGTACGAGTGGTGGTATTGTGTTGTTCGTGGTGTTTTCGGTGCCAAAACTTTTCAACAACCTCAAATCGGTCGGACAAAACGGCGAAAATAGTACAGAGCAGCCGCGCTGCCGCCCCATGGCGGCTACATGGTGATGTGTATAATGCCCAACAGAATTGATTCCCCCTATGTACGGCGAAGACTGGTGTGCGTGTTCCTGATTCATACGTACCTACCCTGGCACGGTGTTAAAACTTTTGACAAGTCGTGTATGCGCGTGTCATTCCGCAGGCGTCGGCGTTCTATGGCGATGTGTGGGGGACCAGGAAGGGGTCGCTCTCGCACGTAGAGCGTATAATCGACGGCGTCCTTCTGCGCCGTGCAGCGGGTTGGTTGGCTGTTTCCTTGACTCCGGCCGCCCGAGTGCACAGGTTAGCCCCCACGTCCCAAGGCCGCGAAAACCCCGCTCCTCCTGTACAAGAGTAGAACGGCGGCGCGTCCACTGATGAAGTGGATTGCGACCTGGCCGGGCCCGTTTGAACTTGGCGTGTACGAGCATTGCCAGTTTTGGCGTGAATGGGAGGGCCGTCCGGCACACATTTTTTGCGTGTAAATGTGTGGTGATCTATGTCTCTTAAAGGCTCCCGTTGTCAGTGTTGTATCTCATCAACTTCGTCGATTGCTTTACAGTATCCTCCATTTTAGCTGCCTGTTCTCAAGACCCCATTTGGGGTGGCGCATAGCCCTGCATCCATGACATCTGTTGCCGAGGTTGAAAGGGCGGCGGCGCCTCAGTCGGCTCTGCAGAGCTGGCATATTCGGCCAGGGTTATGCGCGATGGAAAATATGATCATGAGCGCTCATTAAGCGTGTGCAAGGTAGAGCCTAAAACGTGTCGTATTGGTCGTTAGTTTGCGTGGTTAGCGTGTTTTGTGCGTCATAATGTTTAGGCAGTCTAGTTGACGCAGGGCTTAGTGAGTTATTTGCTGTGGTAGTGCGTGGAAGTTTTCATGTGGAGAGGACGTGACGGTGTTGTTGGGATAGTTATGTGGTGAATAGGTCGATTTGAGGGTAAGTGCTATATCGCTGACGCTGGGAGCTCGAAGTTTTGATGTCATGCATGTAATGGGGACGTGACGACGGAGACTTTACCTTTCAGATATAACGACGGCAACCCTCCGGTTGGCCTTGGCAAGTAGCCAAAGTTTGGAACAACTGTAAAATCATTCAACTGACCACCATAATAAAACTGGCTCATAACATTTTAATAGCTACAGGATACTTGGTTGACTCATGGTGCCATTATGTACTGTATTGATTGCTGCCTCAACACACAGCGACGCCACAAGTGCCATACTGGTTTGGGGCCTGCAGTAGGACGACGTCAAAGGGGAGAACAATCAGAAATTTGAAGTGGGCTGATTGCATTACAACATTTGTAGGGGTGCTGGTGTGTATCAGAGGCCATTCCTTTCTGAGCTCCGTCACCAGATCATGTCGTAATGGAACCACGTCTGCATGAGATTTCGCTTCGGATGGGAAGCAACTATCGAAATGGTTATTATTGTCGTTTGAGAAAGCAGCTGGGGCAAGCTGGTTGCCGCATGCCAATATGATTATTCCTGTCAATATGCATCAGTTGCTAATGAATTTTTGTCTATATTGCTTGGGTGCTCGCGCGCCAGCACAGGATCTGCAAGTTTTGCGAGCTCCAATCCTGGAACGTTTTGACTGCCCTGCATACAATCTCATGCACACTTTCTGTCGGGTTTCAAGTGGATCAGACTATGACGGATGTGATGGTAGCGGATGACCAGCTGAAAGCTAAGGTGGGTCTCATATAGCAGGCGCATAGCTAGGGCATAACTGTCTGAATAATTCGGTTGGTTCGACATGATTTCTCTTTTTGAGCGATAGGCTAATAGTTTTATGCGTTTAAACGACAGATAGATATGCGTTTAACGATATCTATCTATTCCAGACAAGCTTCGGCTGGGCCTTGTGCTCTAGGCTCGTATGGGGCCCCCTAAAACACATTGGAGAGAACCCTAAAACCGTAAGCAACTCCAGAAGGTGTACATGACGCACATAACCATTAACAACAGCCATCGGGAAAACAGCCTGGCATCATTCGACGCCTTTGCCGCGGCGCAGCATACACGTAAAAATCTACACCATATAATCCAGAAACAGTTGGTCGAGGTCGCTGTAGGTAAACAGATCACACAGCGCACGTCAACAGCAATCATGAACAGTTAAAATAATAACTGAATAGTGACAAGCCAAGCCATAAGTCAACGGTGGACGATGCCGACTTAGGATGGGAAGCATCATCAAAACAAGCTCTGAAAACGTTTCCTTGACAGTTAGCGTCTCAATTGTGGCTACAAGTGCAACAAGCGTGTGACCGGGGCCGCCGATTTCCAATCCAGGGATGTTCATAATGCATACTGCACGAGTCTAGCGCGCACTCCTAATTACACCTCTAAAAACACCCTATGACGCCCTAATCGACCAACAAGACGATTTTGGACCCACACCATCCACGGCCAAAACCTAAGAACCTCGCCTTCCCGAATCCAAATACCTTCCGACTGCATACCTTCCGCAGAACTCAGTAGGTGGCCCCTGACTTCGAGGAACCAGCGGAGTCGTACCGCAGAATAGGACGCAAGGACAGCAAAGCCGGAAACCTCCCGCTTCGTCACGCAGAAACGCAAGCTTGTAGCTAGTGTAGCATAGTACGACTCATGACAAACAGTCAAAGTATGCCGATATAGTCTTAGTAGCGACCTAACTACCTCAGTCGTGGTGCACGAAACCACGAGGATGTGCATCTACACAGAACAAAGCCCTGGATGACAAAGAGCAAGCAAAACGTCCTGCATCAGAGCTGCAACATCCCTGTCGCACAAATTACTTTGTTGTATTCAACAATTACCTGACTGTAATCAGCAGCTGCTTGCCGAAGCAGCTGCTAATGTCCTCGCACACAGGACGCCGCCGGTACTGCTGCCGCTTGCAAACCTGAACGAAGCTGCACCGAACACCGGGGCCTCGCCATTGGCTGCAGCTGCGCTGGTGCTTGCCGATGCCGCATCCACTGCTGCTATTGTTAAACCCAAAAGGTCGCCGCCGGTACTGCTGCCGCTTGCAAAGTTGAAAGATGGCGCACCGAACGCCGTGGCCTTGTTGTTGAGTACAGCACCGCTGGTATTTGCCGCAGGCGCTGCTGACGTCGTCGATCCAAACAGGCCGCCAGCGGCACTGCTGCCGCTTGCAAAAGGGAGCGATGGCGCACCGAACGCCGTGGCCTTGTAGTTGGCTACAGCACCGCTGGTATTTGCCGCAGGCGCTGCTGACGTCGTCGATCCAAAAGGGCCCCCAGCGGCACTGCTGCCGCTTGCAAAGTTGAAAGATGGCGCACCGAACGCCGTGGCCTTGTTGTTGGGTACAGCACCGCTGGTATTTGCCGCATGCGCTGCTGACGTCGTCGATCCAAACATGCCGCCAGCGGCACTGCTGCCGCTTGCAGAAGGGAGCGATGGCGCACCGAACGCCGTGGCTATGTTGTTGGCTACAGCACCGCTGGTATTTGCCGCAGGCGCTGCTGACGTCGTCGATCCAAACAGGCCGCCAGCGGCACTGCTGCCGCTTGCAAAGTTGAAAGATGGCGCACCGAACGCCGTGGCTATGTTGTTGGCTACAGCACCGCTGGTATTTGCCGCAGGCGCTGCTGACATTGACGATCCAAACAGGCCGCCAGCGGCACTGCTGCCGCTTGCAAAGTTGAAAGATGGCGCACCGAACGCCGTGGCCTTGTTGTTGGGTACAGCACCGCTGGTATTTGCCGCAGGCGCTGCTGACGTCGTCGATCCAAACATGCCGCCAGCGGCACTGCTGCCGCTTGCAGAAGGGAGCGATGGCGCACCGAACGCCGTGGCTATGTTGTTGGCTACAGCACCGCTGGTATTTGCAGCAGGCGCTGCTGACGTCGTCGATCCAAAAGGCCGCCAGCGGCACTGCTGCCGCTTGCAAAAGGGAGCGATGGCGCACCGAACGCCGTGGCTATGTTGTTGGCTACAGCACCGCTGGTATTTGCCGCAGGCGCTGCTGACGTCGTCGATCCAAACAGGCCGCCAGCGGCACTGCTGCCGCTTGCAAAGGGAGCGATGGCGCACCGAACGCCGTGGCTATGTTGTTGGCTACAGCACCGCTGGTATTTGCCGCAGGCGCTGCTGACGTCGTCGATCCAAACAGGCCGCCAGCGGCACTGCTGCCGCTTGCAAAAGGGAGCGATGGCGCACCGAACGCCGTGGCTATGTTGTTGGCTACAGCACCGCTGGTATTTGCCGCAGGCGCTGCTGACGTCGTCGATCCAAACAGGCCGCCAGCGGCACTGCTGCCGCTTGCAAAAGGGAGCGATGGCGCACCGAACGCCGTGGCTATGTTGTTGGCTACAGCACCGCTGGTATTTGCCGCAGGCGCTGCTGACGTCGTCGATCCAAACAGGCCGCCAGCGGCACTGCTGCCGCTTGCAAAAGGGAGCGATGGCGCACCGAACGCCGTGGCTATGTTGTTGGCTACAGCACCGCTGGTATTTGCCGAAGCCGCTGCTGACGTCGTCGATCCAAACAGGCCGCCAGCGGCACTGCTGCCGCTTGCAAAGTTGAAAGATGGCGCACCGAACGCCGTGGCTATGTTGTTGGCTACAGCACCGCTGGTATTTGCCGCAGGCGCTGCTGACATTGACGATCCAAACAGGCCGCCAGCGGCACTGCTGCCGCTTGCAAAGTTGAAAGATAGCGCACCGAACGTCGTGGCCTTGTTGTTGGGTACAGCACCGCTGGTATTTGCCGAAGCCGCTGCTGACGTCGTCGATCCAAACAGGCCGCCAGCGGCACTGCTGCCGCTTGCAAAGTTGAAAGATGGCGCACCGAACGCCGTGGCCTTGTTGTTGGGTACAGCACCGCTGGTATTTGCCGCAGGCGCTGCTGACGTCGTCGATCCAAACAGGCCGCCAGCGGCACTGCTGCCGCTTGCAAAAGGGAGCGATGGCGCACCGAACGCCGTGGCTATGTTGTTGGCTACAGCACCGCTGGTATTTGCCGCAGGCGCTGCTGACGTCGTCGATCCAAACAGGCCGCCAGCGGCACTGCTGCCGCTTGCAGAAGGGAGCGATGGCGCACCGAACGCCGTGGCTATGTTGTTGGCTACAGCACCGCTGGTATTTGCCGCAGGCGCTGCTGACATCGACGATCCAAACAGGCCTCCAGCGGCACTGCTGCCGCTTGCAAAGTTGAAAGATGGCGCACCGAACGCCGTGGCCTTGTTGTTGGCTACAGCACCGCTGGTATTTGCCGCAGGCGCTGCTGATGTCGTCGATCCAAATGGGCCGCCGCCGGTATTGTTGCCGCTTGCAAAGGTGAAAGATGGCGCACCGAACGCCGTGGCCTTGTTGTTGTGTACAGCACCGCTGGTATTTGCCGCAGGCGCTGCTGACGTCGTCGATCCAAACAGGCCGCCAGCGGCACTGCTGCCGCTTGCAAAGTTGAAAGATGGCGCACCGAACGCCGTGGCCTTGTTGTTGGGTACAGCACCGCTGGTATTTGCCGCAGGCGCTGCTGACGTCGTCGATCCAAACAGGCCGCCAGCGGCACTGCTGCCGCTTGCAGAAGGGAGCGATGGCGCACCGAACGCCGTGGCTATGTTGTTGGCTACAGCACCGCTGGTATTTGCCGCAGGCGCTGCTGACGTCGTCGATCCAAACAGGCCGCCAGCGGCACTGCTGCCGCTTGCAAAGTTGAAAGATGGCGCACCGAACGCCGTGGCCTTGTTGTTGGCTACAGCACCGCTGGTATTTGCCGCAGGCGCTGCTGATGTCGTCGATCCAAACGGGCCGCCGCCGGTATTGTTGCCGCTTGCAAAGGTGAAAGATGGCGCACCGAACGCCGTGGCCTTGTTGTTGGGTACAGCACCGCTGGTATTTGCCGCAGGCGCTGCTGACGTCGTCGATCCAAACAGGCCGCCAGCGGCACTGCTGCCGCTTGCAAAGTTGAAAGATGGCGCACCGAACGCCGTGGCCTTGTTGTTGGGTACAGCACCGCTGGTATTTGCCGCAGGCGCTGCTGACGTCGTCGATCCAAACAGGCCGCCAGCGGTACTGCTGCCGCTTGCAAAGGGAAAGATGGCGCACCGAACGCCGTGGCTATGTTGTTGGGTACAGCACCGCTGGTATTTGCCGCAGGCGCTGCTGACGTCGTCGATCCAAACAGGCCGCCAGCGGCACTGCTGCCGCTTGCAAAGTTGAAAGATGGCGCACCGAACGCCGTGGCCTTGTTGTTGGCTACAGCACCGCTGGTATTTGCCGCAGGCGCTGCTGACGTCGTCGATCCAAACGGGCCGCCGCCGGTACTGCTGCCGCTTGCAGAAGGGAGCGATGGCGCACCGAACGCCGTGGCTATGTTGTTGGCTACAGCACCGCTGGTATTTGCCGCAGGCGCTTCTGACGTCGTCGATCCAAAAGGGCCGCCAGCGGCACTGCTGCCGCTTGCAAAGTTGAAAGATGTCGCACCGCACGCCGTGGCCTTGTGGTTGGGTACAGCACCGCTGGCACCAAGCACCGGGGCCTCGCCATTCGCCGCAGCTGCACTGGTGCTTGCCAATGCCGCAGCCGCTGGTGATGTTGTTGAACACAACAGGCCGCCGCCGGCACTGCTGCCGCTTTCAGTAGTGAGCGACGGCGCACCAAGCACCGGGGCCTCGCCATTCGCCGCAGCTGCACTGGTGCTTGCCAATGCCGCAGCCGCTGGTAATGTTGTTGAACACAACAGGCCGCCGCCGGCACTGCTGCCGCTTTCAGTAGTGAGCGACGGCGCACCAAGCACCGGGGCCTCGCCATTCGCCGCAGCTGCACTGGTGCTTGCCAATGCCGCAGCCGCTGGTGATGTTGTTGAACACAACAGACCGCCGCCGGCACTGCTGCCGCTTTCAGTAGTGAGCGACGGCGCACCAAGCACCAGGGCCTCGCCATTCGCCGCAGCTGCACTGGTGCTTGCCAATGCCGCAGCCGCTGGTAATGTTGTTGAACACAACAGGCCGCCGCCGGCACTGCTGCCGCTTTCAGTAGTGAGCGACGGCGCAC
>NW_003307546.1:1715663-1773983 GCF_000143455.1 Volvox carteri f. nagariensis | reverse complement strand
TTGAAGATGGCGCACCGAACGCCGTGGCTATGTTGTTGGCTACAGCACCGCTGGTATTTGCCGCAGGCGCTGCTGACGTCGTCGATCCAAACAGGCCGCCAGCGGTATTGCTGCCGCTTGCAAAAGGGAGCGATGGCGCACCGAACGCCGTGGATATGTTGTTGGGTACAGCACCGCTGGTATTTGCCGCAGGCGCTGCTGACGTCGTCGATCCAAACAGGCCGCCAGCGGCACTGCTGCCGCTTGCAAAGTTGAAAGATGGCGCACCGAACGCCGTGGCCTTGTTGTTGGGTACAGCACCGCTGGTATTTGCCGAAGCCGCTGCTGACGTCGTCGATCCAAAAGGGCCGCCGCCGGTACTGCTGCCGCTTGCAAAGTTGAAAGATGGCGCACCGAACGCCGTGGCTGTGTTGTTGGCTACAGCACCGCTGGTATTTGCCGAAGCCGCTGCTGACGTCGTCGATCCAAATAGGCCGCCAGCGGCACTGCTGCCGCTTGCAAAGTTGAAAGATGGCGCACCGAACGCCGTGGCCTTGTTGTTGGGTACAGCACCGCTGGTATTTGCCGCAGGCGCTGCTGACGTCGTCGATCCAAAAGGGCCGCCGCCGGTACTGCTGCCGCTTGCAAAGTTGAAAGATGGCGCACCGAACGACGTGGCCTTGTTGTTGGCTACAGCACCGCTGGTATTTGCCGCAGCCGCTGCTGACGTCGTCGATCCAAAAGGGCCGCCAGCGGCACTGCTGCCGCTTGCAAAGTTGAAAGATGTCGCACCGCACGCCGTGGCCTTGTTGTTGGGTACAGCACCGCTGGTGCTTGCCGCAGCCGCTGCTGACGTCGTCGATCCAAACATGCCGCCGCCGGTATTGCTGCCGCTTGCAAAGTTGAAAGGTGGCGCACAGAACGCCGTGGCTATGTTGTTGGCTACAGCACCGCTGGAATTTGCCGAAGCCGCTGCTGACATCGTCGATCCAAAAGGGCCGCCGCCGGTACTGTTGCCGCTTGCAAAGTTGAAAGATGGCGCACCGAACGCCGTGGCCTTGTGGTTGGGTACAGCACCGCTGGCACCAAGCACCGGGGCCTCGCCATTCGCCGCAGCTGCACTGGTGCTTGCCAATGCCGCAGCCGCTGGTGATGTTGTTGAACACAACAGGCCGCCGCCGGCACTGCTGCCGCTTTCAGTAGTGAGCGACGGCGCACCAAGCACCGGGGCCTCGCCATTCGCCGCAGCTGCACTGGTGCTTGCCAATGCCGCAGCCGCTGGTAATGTTGTTGAACACAACAGGCCGCCGCCGGCACTGCTGCCGCTTTCAGTAGTGAGCGACGGCGCACCAAGCACCGGGGCCTCGCCATTCGCCGCAGCTGCACTGGTGCTTGCCAATGCCGCAGCCGCTGGTGATGTTGTTGGACACAACAGGCCGCCGCCGACACTGCTGCCGCTTTCAGTAGTGAGCGACGGCGCACCAAGCACCGGGGCCTCGCCATTCGCCGCAGCTGCACTGGTGCTTGCCAATGCCGCAGCCGCTGGTGATGTTGTTGAACACAACAGGCCGCCGCCGGCACTGCTGCCGTTTTCAGTAGTGAGCGACGGCGCACCAAGCACCGGGGCCTCGCCATTCGCCGCAGCTGCACTGGTGCTTGCCAATGCCGCAGCCGCTGGTGATGTTGTTGAACACAACAGGCCGCCGCCGGCACTGCTGCCGTTTTCAGTAGTGAGCGACGGCGCACCAAGCACCGGGGCCTCGCCATTCGCCGCAGCTGCACTGGTGCTTGCAGCTGGTGCTTGGGGATTCCGCTGTTGAGATTTCAAAATCACACCAGCGGCGGCTGCGGGTCCAGAAGACGGAGAACGTGCGGAATCTGTGGCAAGCATGTGGGCAGCGTTGGCAATATCAGGCATTTTCTCGCTAGGTGCTCGACAAGGAGAATCCGCACCACAAGGGTGAGCTTCCATCTCCCTCAATCCACATAAATTAGAGTATGAGGATGGGCAGCAGCTCTATCCCCAGAAGCCCCCAAGGCGGACATTCATAGCAGCAGCGCTAGAAGCATTATGTAGTATCCTGGGTATCACTGGATCTGACATCCGCTGATCGGTTCTTTTCTGAAAAAGACGTGATACAACACAACAACACGCACAACAGCAGCAGCATGGGCGATGGGTGATGGCAGCAGCTGCAGCCTAACACAGCCATGTGCACATGGGCATGATACAAGCACAACCGGGAGCCCGCGGATTTGGCTGATCTTGTGCCTGTCTGCAGGGCCGCCAAGCAGGTAGCGGTGCTCGTCATGGATGGCTCCCTGATGGCTCTCCAGACCCCAGAACCACGCAGCGGTGCAAGTCATCACCAGCCGCAATCGACTAATCATCATCCGCTACCAGCCCCAGCTATGGCTCTGGGGTAGCGGCGTCGCATCCATACCTGCCCCGACGCGGATCGCACGTTCATCATACTCGGCATGCGTCAGTCCCATACTGGTGAGCATCTCCTCAATAGCGTTCTTGACGGCCCAGTTCGTGATGAGCACCTTTCGGGGCAAGCGCTGGCCTGGATAGGGCACAGATAGCCGCGCCGCGAAAATGAGATGTGAGATGCTTCCTCCGATACAACTTCGATGGAGGATTGCAGATGGTTTGGAACGTACGGCTTGGTGCAGAAAGCAGCCCGCTGTTGAGCTTAAAGCGTCCCATACCACAAGAGAACAGCCAAGTTTACAAAGCCGCAATGAGCCTACTTTAAACGAAGAAAATGGTAAATAGTGCCGCGTGCAGAGGCACGCAGGATGGCGACGGCTCGGACAAGGCCCAAGCCTATACGGCCATGTCCCTGCTGTATGACGCGGATGGGCAGGCATGGATGACTCGCCTGCCAGCGGGATTGGCTGCATACGCAAACGTAAACGTCCCCCACAGCACGCCACCCGCGTAATGCCGCAAAGTGTATTACGTACGGCGCAATGTACGGCGGCATGTGGCGGCGGCATCCCATGACCGTACTTACATGTCATGGGATCCGTGTCTTTGTATCGCAGCCAGGCCTCCACCACGAAGCGCTCGTACGTTTGCCCGGCCGTGGTCATGGCGGGGTCCCTTAGCAGCTGAAGAGTGAATGGACAGACAAAGGACTGCGGCATCTGCATTGCAGCATCCGCCGCTGAGGCGCCAGTTCGTCGCGCCAATGCCACACCGGAAGTCGAAGCGACAGTAGGTAATGCCATGCCGCCACCGCCACCGCTACCGCCAGCCGCAGCCGCGCCGCCAACAACCCGCGCTAAGTCGGCGCCGCACAGCAGCGTGCTGGAAACGGCGGTAAGCAGCCGTGCCTCATCCTTCGTGATTAGCTGACTCATCATTGCCAGGTCGTCCAACTCGATGAACAGCTCCGTAACCGACTGCACGGCTTTGCAGGGATTTTGTCGTTTGGGGCGTCGGGCGTCGGGTATCAGTGCTTGATGAAGTACATGACGGTAAAAGATGGCGCATTGTCGATCGGCCTTGTTAGCCTTACACCCCATCTTCGGCCTTACTACAGCGCATCATGCGGGATGACTTGTTGTGGATCTCAAGCGCCAAGCCAAGCCAGATATTTGGCGATTAACGTAACGACCTGACCATCAAGCAATTCTGTACAAGTTGCAAACGACAGTTATCAATCCTCAGCACCGGTGCCGATGCGGATGTCGATCCACTGTCGCCAGTTCCAACAACACCGAGGGACCGCCGCTGGGGCTGCATGGTGGCCAGGCAGGCGACCACCGCGTCCCGTTCCCAGACGACAGAACTACACAAACAAAACACCGCTCTCCGAAACCAAACTCCCTACTCACTCTTGGATGTCTCAATGCCTCAGGCGCCATGCCCTCCTCTTCCAGCGCTTGGCGCACCAAGGCCAGCGCCTTCGTTGTGTCTAAGCCGGCAATGCGCACGCGGGGTCTGGCGGTGTTGGTGGCAGCAGTAGCAGACCAGCAGGTGCCTCCGCCGCGATTACCACTGCCACTCGCCCCGGAGCCATCGGCTGCTCCGTCAGCGCTGCCGGCGGCCCACCGCTGTCGGCGCCGTTGGCGGCGGCGCTGCCGGCGGCTGCGGACGTCGCCATCGGCAGCTGGCAAGCCGGCCTCCTGCTCAAGGCGGTGTCGTAGGGCGTCCGCACGCGCGGCACGTCGTAGCAGCTCTCCCAGTTCGGGCATCCGGCGTAAGGTGTCTGAGAATTCCCCCACGTCGTGCCAGGCATCACTACCGCTACCGCGCCTGCTGCCACTGCCACTGTCTTCGCCGGGCATAACAAGCGCCAGCGCTGTGAGAATGTCGATGAAGTCATCATGTAGCCGGCGGGCGACAGCGCCTGGTTTGGATTTGGAGGAGGGCACAGGGAGGGGTTGGGCACGGACCGAGGGGCGAAGCAAGACTTCAGGTGACATTGTAGACGGCTCGCGACAAGTCGTTGGAAGGAGCGCTCTTTGGCGGTCGGACATGCACCGTCGAGGAGGGGCATGGACCCCGCTCCCGCTGGCTTCAGGGGATGGGAGCTGAAGACGCCAAATATAGCATTAGTTTTTTTGTATGCACCGGATTATGGTAACATTTTTGTTTACATTATACCAATATGTATACTATTTGGTGTATATATAGTATTTTACAAGGGGAGACGCTGGAGAGAACGCTGAAGACCAGACCGGCTCGTTTAGGAGAGGAATGGAAGCGAAAGCGAGGAGAGGGTGGAAAGGAGGGGAAAGGAGGGAGCTTGCCGGGTGGCAAAAACAAGGGCTGCACAAGGGAGAGAGCATATAGTCAAGGGAGAGGGAGCCGGATGGGCACGGCCAAAGATTGAAGGCCGTTGAGGGATAGTAATACCAATAGGGGATCTAGGGCATTGTTTCCAGTGTTCTTTGTTGCGGTAAACAGTTCATGTGCAAACATGCAGCACTATGCACCGGTATGCGTATGTGCACACCGGTGCTTAGTTGAAACGCAGTGGAAGGGGCAAGAATTCCTGCCGTGTCGTAGATCGAGGCTCGGCCCAGGCTTGAGGTACACTTCGCAGCGTCCTTTATGCCCTGTAGTAGATTTACTATTTCCAAGGAAACTTTTGCCGAGCTCTATCTGGGTGGCGGACCTGAAAGCAGCAAAATGCCAGCAGGAGATACGGCTTTGGCTGCCGCCTTCAGAGTGTCGACGCAGGAACGTAAAGCTCGTGGCAGCTTCTGCGACCAAAAGGGGGGGAGGGAACCACAGACGCTAAGGAAAATTGCACGACATGAGACTCGCACACTGGGTTGCATACCTCTGCTCCCGCCAGGTTCCTGGCCCCAAAAGTTGGATCCATAACGGTTTCCAGCCGAAATTTGATCCAGAACAGTATCATCGCAAGGTCTGTGGCGTCTCTCCCCCGCAAGATTTTAAGGTCCTCCACCAGCTTCCCAGCCGCAAGTGCGATCGGCAGGGACGCTTTGACATGGTCTGCTGTAGAGCTCATGTCAGCGCAACCAAGGTCCCCGATGCATAGGGTTTTCCTAACCCTAACGAAAGATTTATGAGCTTCGACCGATGCACCACCTACTATTTCTATCGTATGGTCCCATGAAAAGCGCCCACAAATCAGTCGAGTACCAATACTGGTACTAATTTTACATAATACGACGGGCAACTGTTTTGTTTATACCGCCATATTGTCCTGATCTGAATTCAATTGAGCTCACAACAAGCTATCGCAAGACGTCTTCGGAAATTCCAAGTAACACCGCATTGATGGCCGCCCGTATCGTTCAGAAGAGCGGGAAAACTCTAGAGGTGGCAAGATGGAAGTTGGAGGACGGGGGAAGATGTTTCGATTAAGTCGGTACGATATGTGGGAACGAACTACCGGTATCGTACCAATAGCTGAATTGAGAAAACCTCAGAAACGCCCCTCGCAGGGGTGGTGAGAAGGATTGCAGAGGCCACGGCACGTTTGGGGATGGAAGGGACCACCAGTACTGAAGCGGTTGAGGCCATCTTGGACGTCTTGTCCAGAGCCGTTAGAAAAGCTGGTCGTTCGATGAAACAGGGAGGTAGTGTGGGGAGGAGAGTTTCAGACGCCCCTTGGTGGACAGAAGAGTGTGCCGCGGCTCGCTCAGCTATGCTCACGCACAAGGCTTTTATGAGAGCAAATGCATTGATGGAGGATCCCGACGCGCGAAGTATGTTTAGTAGCTTACGGACGCGATACCAGCGACTGCGACGTGAAGCTACAGAAGCGCATAAGGTCAGACGATATGAGGCGTTTTTGAAAGAGTGCTGTGGAGATCAACGCGCGCTCTGGAAGCGGATCAGTGGAAAGTCCAAGACCGCTTGCCCCATCAACGATATTGCTAGTTGGAGGCGGCACTTCGACACGCTCTTCAATGGGGACAAGGTTGCTGCCAGCGACGTCAAAGCGGATATCATCCTCAGTTTTATCAACGAGGCGGTGTATGGGGGCGGGCGCGGCTGGGAGCGGGGTAACGCAAAAAGGGACGCCAGGGTATCATCGGCTCTTGCAATAAACAACCCCTTCACCCTGGACGAGGTCATCGTGGCCATGAAGGCACTGCGCAACAACAAGTCAGGAGGTGTGGATGGGCTGCCGGCTGAGGCTCTGAAATACGCACAACGCGAGGTTGGCAACAAGACGGAATTTGTGCTTGCACCGTACCTGCTGAAGCTCATGGAGCATATCCGCACGACGGGTGATTATCCCAAGCAATTCGAGGTATCATCACTCACACCCATCCACAAGAAGGGCGACGTGGATGACCTGGGCAACTACAGAGGGCTGGCAGTTGGCGGAGCGCTTTCAAAACTGTATGCGTTTCTGTTGGAGCGCCGACTCAGTGCATGGGGTGAATCGTCGGGAGCTCGTTCCCCTTATCAAGGAGGGTTTCGTAGCAAGAGAGGCACGTGCCATAACCTGTTTGTGCTCCGACATTTAATTGACAACACTAAGAGGAATACTGGGAAACCCCTTTTCGTGTGTCAGGTGGATTTTGAAAAAGCCTTTGACAAGGTCCCTAGGGATCTTCTATGGATGCGGTTGGAAGAGAGAGGGGTGACGGGTGCCACGCTGGATGCTCTGAAGGCTTGTTACCGGAGGGTAGAACTCAAGGTCAATGTCAACGGGGTGCTGGGAGACTCCTTTTTCTCGTTTCAAGGGGTCAAGCAGGGATGTCCGTTGAGCCCCACATTGTACGGCATTTTCGGGGAGGGTTTTGCAGACTACGTGGAAGCCAAGGACCGTCTTGCACCTGATGCTATGGCCGCGCATGATTGTCCCGAAAGCGATGGTATGCGAATCCCACTTATGTTCTACGCTGATGACCTAAACCTTTTTGCTATCTCGCACAGACGGCTTATGGCACTGCTGCGTGCGTTGAGGGAGTGGTGTGAAGCGTTTGGTATGAAAGTTAATACAGGAAAATGTGAGGTCCTGTTTTTTCACCATGACATGCATGCCTGCAAAGAGATGTACAAGTTAGGCGAGTACGGGCTTGTTCCCATGACGGTCACGGACGGAGGTGCGCATGTGAGTAAAAGCTTACCGTGGAAGGGTCGTACACGGTACTTGGGCCTTCATTATGGCCCGGGCACCCCTTTTGAGTCCTGTCGTGATGAACTTCATGCCTCTGGACAACGGGCGCTCTTCTCATTAGTCACCAAGCTTAGGCGACAGGGCCTGTTTGTGCCAGCTGTTGCTGTCAAAGCCTTCGACGCACAAGTACGATCCATCCTGTCTTACGGGGTACAGGTCTGGGGCCCGATGAGTGTCCTACAGGTCCTGGAACGAGGCTTCCCTAGAGGTCAAGAACACCGGTCATGTTATTTTGATTATGCGCTGGAGGATAAGATGGTTGGTCTGCAGAAATCCTTCCTGAAGCAGTTGACTGGGGCGGGGGTGCCTCCCAATCGGCTACTGTTTAAGGAACTGGGGCAGTACCCGTTACAAGTACACTGGGCGAACCTAATCTTCCGTTTATGGAACCGACTGGTAGAAGCTAAAGGCTCGGTGTATCATCATTGTTTTCGGGAAGAGCTTCGTTTGGCCTTTGCTTCCTCCTTATGTCACGATGGCTGGGGATCTAAGGTTGTCAGGATACTAGAAATTTTAGGGTACGACATGGGGTTTGAGGGTGGTGCGGATGAAGGGATTGAGGCTAGGGTAGATATTGCTGCGTCACATGTCCTAGATATTGACCAGCTGTTGCAGGAACTCCGAGATCGATTTGATGACGACTGGGGTAGTGAAAGGCTGGCGATTGACCCACATATGTTTGTCTCTGACGACAAGCAACCAGGGGTGAAGATGTGTCGTTATTTGCAGTGGATGGGGCAACCTAAGCACTGCAAAGGCTACATCTTACCGAAACATCACGTCACTCTGATGCGTTTTAGGATGTGTGTTTGGCCTTTGGCTGTCAATCGACCCCATGGTAGGGAACGGGCCGCAAGGTGGTGTCGGGTCTGCAATAATCGTCAGGCAGTGGAGGATGAACGGCACGTGCTACTAGAGTGTCCGGAATATGCGGATATCCGTGCTAAGCTCTGGACCCTAGGCATTGCTCCAGGAGATGTTATGAATGCGGTGATGGGTGTCGAGAATCAACGCGGATTGGCACATGTCTTGGATTGCATACGGAGACGTAGGTTGCAGTACATAGACGACTAATGAGGATCACAGTACAGTGTTTTGATTTGTTGCCTTTTTTATTCTTTTCAATTATTGTTTCCAGCTCGGCGGCTCATGAGCCTCTTGGCTCGTCTGGGCCGTACAAGCTCAAGAAGCTTGTAATCAAACAAACTGAAAAAACTGAAAAAACGCCCCTGCTTCTCAACCCAAACAGAACATCAGGTGCTTTAACAACGATCAAAAATGCCTTGTGCGTTTTACGCTGAGCAAACGTGTCGGATAGTGAGTACTATCTCAGTTAAGGTCAAGTCAACTGTCGCTCTCCCCCAGCCCCTTGAAGTCCCAAGGGAGGAAGCACGCCCTCGAGGTATTACATGACCAGTGAGGTAGTAGATGCTGAACTGCGTATAGAGCACCCCATGTAGATATTTACTTCCACCGCAACACCTTGCACGCTGAAGCAATGCGGTGCCCACTCGTGCCCTCATCATGTGTCCAACTCATTCTCTTGGCAGTAAAGCTGCAAGCTGCAGGAGTGTAAGTCGTTGTGGGCAATTGGTGTATCCTTGCGGGTGGCTTCCATTGCGAAGCCTTATGATGTGTACTTTGATCGGTTGTGATGCTGATAACCCCGATGACCCGCCAGTTGTTTCCGCCCAATCAACGTCACCTTCAATCAGCGTTTCCGCGCCTCGTGACCATACGCTGCGCGTCAAGCAACTTCACCTTATGGTAAAAGGTTGATCGGATCCGGAGTTCAGGCTTCTCCGACATTCTTGCTTCGAAAACGGCCGCTGAACTTACAGGTAAGGCCAAAACTATTACCTATATAGCTGGCCATTCTAGGTTAACGATTCTCGCCAAGTTACGCAGGTTCCGATCGACACCGTCAATAGATGATCTGATGGCATTGGCGACTACGTGTGTATGTGTGTGTATGTGTGCGTATGTGTGTGTATGTGTGTGTATGTGTGTGTATGTGTGTGTATGTGTTACACGGTCGTGGGGTGTGTTCCCCGTACCTGCAAACCGCCCAGTACGAGCCGAGGGCTCAAGGGCTGCCAGATCGCCAAAAAATCACAATCCGACATACGTGCATGGCTCAGGGGACGACAGAATCCTTCATGGCAGATCCTGGAGCCAAACGGATGCCCCCGTCCAAAACGTTTTATGAAGGGCCCCACGCACTGCCCATGCATTTGCCCAGGCAACCATGTAGTCCGTCCCCCGACAAGTCCAAACGTATACTTGAGAAATTCGGTTATTCCTCATTCATTTGGCGGAACGGAAGTGTAATAAATGTTCGCAGGCACCAAATGAGCGACCTGCACAGCTGAACGGCCTCAAGTGCCGTACCGTGCCGTGGGCGGGGCTGTGAACCTGCACACGCACTATACTTATCACGCACGGGAACTCCTTCCGACGAGAAACACCATTGCACCGGTATCTGAGCGCTGCCTCCCTTCAATAAATAATTTCCAAAGCTCGCAGTGTGTGTGGCATGGGGATGGATGGAGGTGATGCAGTGCGGCCAGCGGGCATAAGGATGAATAGTTGTAAACACATAAGCAAAAACACATAATTATTATGGCGTTTGGAATCGAAAGGAGGAAATCAGTGGAGCCGCCTGGATTTGCGGCTCCTCTGTTCCCCTTCATGTGCCGCGCCCCTGGCACGCACAGAAGTCAGACTGCGGGTAATCCTCCACAAGCGACCAAAAACCAAAAAGACAGCTTCTGTTCATGTGACAAATTCCATCAACAGATTTGCGTACGTTGCACGAATGAGCGTGGTGCCTCACTATGTATCCCAGCTGTAACTTTCACCTAAACGTATGCAAGACAAGAATGTAAGGTGCATTATCTTGACAGCTCGGCTGGGCGGATGCATGGCACGCAGTGAAGGGCAACCCCGACACGCGTAACGGATTTATTTCTGGTTCATTGAAAAAGTACTCGCGCGGTGAAGCGGCTGTCATTGAAACAATGCCGATCAATATGCATGCGAAGTGATGCTATGGCCATCAATAGCACATAAAAACTCCGACGACGTGGCTTGTCTGTGTAGTCATCGTGGGCCGTAAAACACACAGCCTTCCTTTAAAACACACGACCTTTTCAGCGCGAACCTAGCGAGTGCATGGCGTAGAAGGCGGCCCTGGCCGGTGGCATGGTTCCTATCCTTTCAAAGTACAGAGTTGCGACCGCCTTTCATAGTCCATATGGACTGGGGGACAAAACAGATCCCCACTTGCTGCCTATTTCAGCAATCCCACTCAACAACTCTCTCAACGCACCCACCAAAGCCGAACTAGCTGACTCTCAGCCCTCTTGCACAATGCGTGGAGGCGGGCCAGAGCAGCAAATAAGAAACAAGGCCTCTGCGGAATGCCTCCTCTCCCGCACCCGATAACGTGGGCTTGCGTCTCCAACCCACGCAGTAAACACCCACGTAGCACCCCTATGCATCCCCCCAATGCAAATCCCATCAGTTCAGCGAAACTAAAAGTGAGTTCGCTCGGCAACGCATGGAGTGCAATAACCAGCATGTCACAAATGGATAAAAATAATGGATGAACAGGGCCGTAACCCACGCAAACAAGCCGGACTCAAGGCACCTCCGAGACCCCCATGCAGCCTGGTGAGCGTGTGCGCTCGTGCTGCTTTAGTATCCCAGCCATGCCCAGTCACCCCTCCTGTGAAATTCTCTTTTTCGAAACAAGCCAAATCACACCATTTCAGAAAGCGTGCGGTGATCTTACTTACCTGTAAATATGGAAGCCTAAGAACTGTGTCAACCGTTCACAAGCGGACGCACGGAAGACATGAAGCCAGCGGCTGTCGGCGTGCTGACACAGCAGCAGGTGCTTGGAAGGCCAGTGAGTTTTAGGCGGTGCGAAATCCCTGGGTAGCTAATGTGCAGACGACAAGCAGCACAGCGGCTAGCCAGGCATGCCAGCGACATGCGGCTGCGCTGGAGGGCGGCGGCGGCGGCGAGCTAGTAGTCACAGGGCTTGACGACAGCAGGGGATTGACGAAGGAGCTGTAGTCGTACTGCGTCGCCGCCTTTACGCACGTGGCGTCGGTCTTGACCAGGTTGTACTGCTGGATCTGAGGCAGGGAGGAACAGGGCAACAGTTTGGAGGTTTGAACCCACAAGGTTAAGGCGTGTGTGGTGTACTTCGCGCTTTGTGCAAGGAGGTGGACACATTGCCCTAGGGTAGGTATGTGTGATAGAACTTAGGTGCGACATGGGCGTCAGTTAGCTCAGTGGCTCACCGAGGGGTTGCCATTCGCGTTGAAGATGCAGCCGCGGAGGCATTTGACCAGGTACCTGTACGGCAGTACGGCATGCACAGGGAAGGTGGATTCAGTTATTCAGGGCGCAGAAGTGGGTACCCGGTGGTTACACGGCAGGGTAATGCGGCCCCTCTTTGGACGGAATCCAAAAGACAGGCGTGACATGGGAGAGCTCTGCACCCCGCACAAGCTCAGTTCCGCCCTGAAGCCACCGGCTGTCCGCGCGCCAGACCACATGAGGGGCCGCGTGCCACCGGCCGTGGCGCAAAGGAAAAATGCAGGATTAGAGGTGCGAGATTTAACCTTTGCTCCCAGGATTTTATCCAGGATTTGAGGGGCAAAGGTACACGGAGAAACGGGATGGCTGAGATGCGTACGCTTGACAGAGCTTAAAGTGATATTTCCTTGTATTACGTGAGAGATGCAAGGAGCATTCCTGACAAGCTCCAGAACAAGCCATGGCTTCCTTCTTGCACTCACGGGGACTTCAAGTTGTATGTGGTGTGGTAGTGGTAGAAGGGGTAGGTGGTGTCTGTGTGGCCGCCGCACTCGTCTAGGTTAGTCGGCGGCACACCGTTGTCGCCCAGGGCGCCGTAAATCGGGATGCTGTCGTACATGATACCCAGCAGGGGGGAGTGCGTGCCCGCGGTCTCGTTGTACACGCAGCCGGAGCCAGGCTCAGTGTGAAAGTGGTAGAGACCGTTCATTTCTGCACGCCGAAGTAGGCAGGGATCGGGATTAGGGCGTGAGGTGGCTTTAGATGAGGACAGAACGGTTAGGGGAGCTGGGGGGTAGCGGCGGCAGGCGATTTGGTTTGGGGCGGGCACAAGGAATGATTGTGGGCACAAGACCACGGTCCAGTACTCTGCACCTTCCATTTATCATGGACCAAGGACCAACATCCCTTGCATGGATAGGGGTCCGAAGCCACAGAGGCTGCACACTACTACTCGGACGCCGCCAATGCCCCTCCGCCCCCGTGTCCACCTCTGCCCCATGCCGGGCAGGGCCGCAACAAGCAGAGGACCTCACAATGCGTGCACAGCAACAGTAACACACATGCAGGAACCCCATGAAACCTCACTCACCGGCGTGACCGCGGCACCCATCGAAAGTGTGGCCCTCCTGTAATGGGCAGTAGCAGCAGGGGCAGTGGCGGGATTAGCAGCACAGCTGCATAAGGGGCAGGGGCGGCAGTACTGCAGCCATGATGGTGTGCTCCACCGGCTATCCGCTGCAAAGGCCCCCCAACCGCCGTCAGACCCCCCAACCCGCGACCCACGTTGACGTAGGCGTCAGACCCGGTAGCATCCGCATCGCTGAACATGGCAATGCCGGTGACTGTGTAGCCGATGGTGCTCATGATCTTCTGGGAGTTGCTGGTGGTGCCGCTGGCATAAATACCGACGTAGCTGTAGGTACGTATGTATGACCGTATGTGACGTATGGCGGGGCGGGAGAGGAAGGGCTCAGTGGCGGGTTCAGGAGCGGGAAAAGGAAGTGGGAAAGTGAGTCAAGGGCCGAGCTACTGAAACAAATAAAACACCTTAGGTGCAGTGCACGGCCAGCTGGCCCGACGGATCTACTCTTCACGAGTCTGGAGCCCACTACAAAACAATGCGAAACACAACACGCGTGAAGCAAGGCAGCGGACAGTGGGCGGCCAGGGGTGGAGGGAGCGAAGCAGCGTCTGCGCCTAGAGCTAGCCACACAGGCGGGTAGGCAGCAGGATGCATCATTGTGCCACTCCGGCCTCGAAACGCCGGGCAGGTGCCGTATCGATTGCGGTTGCTGGAAACATCACGGTGATAGATACATAGGTGCACAATGCGTGGGACCACAACACGTACGGCCTAAACCGACAGCGAGCGTTCATATGTGCGTTGCGCCGAGTCTACTGATGGTTTATTTATGCAGCTTGCCGTGTAAGAACCAAGGAACCTGCGCAGAAGACTTGAGTCGAGTGTTGGCTAGCCCAGCAGGAACAGCGCCTGTGGCCTTCCGCCCGGACTCGCACCACTTCGTTCCCTGGCCACAAACAGCTCGAGTTCCCAAGCCCATGTACGGGCCCCCGGGCCGCACTCACGTGACGGTGGACGAGAGCACCGGGGTGATGCGGAACGTAACCTGCACGCCGTGGGTTGGCGGGAGTCCGCGGTAGTTAGTTAGTTAGGCCGGTGAATTGGTGCCCCCACAGGTACCACAGCGTTGACTTTTCGCAGCGTTGACTGAGTTCTCACCGTCTTGTTCTGGAAGGCTGGTGTGTTAGGTGTGGTCTGATTGTAGGGGCTGTAGAACGGGCAGCCGCTGAAGAAGACCGTGTACTCGGTGCTCGTTTTGCTCACCAGCCGCACCACCTGTCAAATGAGCCGTATAAATGATACGTCCCCGCCAGCACGCAGCAGACCAGCATAGTGGACATGCAGTTAGCGCTGATTAAAGGTTTAGATATGGACGTTATCCGTTCACTAGCGGCTGCGTGTGGAGTTTTAGCGACGAACGTCGGTCGCGACATGCCGCGGCCCAGGCGCCCTCGACTTCTAGTGTTGGTAAGGATAGAATAGGAAATTTCTCGATTATTGAAATCCTTTTAATTTAATGGCAATCAAACCCGATTAAGACCTTGTCAGCCGGCATTTACCTGGCCATTGCCACTTGGGCAAGCACTTAGCGTGCTGCCACCGCCGGCACCAGGCTGCAAACTTAAAGCCTTTAAGCCTGGTAAAGCTATTACAAATGCCAAAGCCAGCATCTCCAATAAGCCCAACGAGTTCATTGAAGGATGTTAAAGTCACCCCTATCACACTGGTGGATATTGAAATCACCCCTAATACAATTATTATCATGTAAATTGAAAAAAGAAGGGCCTAAATAGAACTCAACGGTAAAGACAATGACCGTTTTGACGAGCGGACGAGCTCAAAAACGCAATCATCACGTGGTCCCCTAAAACGTTTCGTCTGCCGGCGCGGACACAATACGCATGATAGCGTGCCAATTATTCAACAATCGATCATGCTTTGCGTGCCACCATCCCTCCATTGATCGTTTGCCTGACCACAACTGTTGTGTTACACCTATTGCACCCAGTTCACTCCTACTATGTGCCATCATAACATCAAACATGACTGTTTTTTCAGCATGGACCAATTCATGATTTCAGGGGTCAAGCACCTTAAAACGCAAACGACAGCTCCACCTCAAGGCGTGGTCAATGTATTTGAGAGGTATATGTATTGGACCATTGCAGCAACGAGAAACGGCTTCATGTCCGTAGGCAGTTCGAGGACGCTCGCGGGGGAAGTTCGTAACTGACGAACAACACTGCTCCCATGCCAGCAATGCGGGTAGCCATCTGCGAGATGGCATGAGTCATGCACACCGTGTGCAGAGTTCACCCGCATGTCATTCGTGTTTGGACAGTACACACCTCCAGAACGCGCACAAATGAGCTCTTGAGCTCCTCCTCGGGGTGTGTGGACTACCGCCATTTTGATGTCCTCATCCTTGTCCACAGGACCAACGAAATTATCGACATGCGTGCAAAAACTTCAGTTGTGCATAAAAGTATTCACATACACCCCTGGCATACAAGAATGGTTGGGGATGGTCGATGCGGCGGTTACCATATATGGTATATACCGAGCTTTGCTTATTTTAGTGACTGGGACATTGCTACATGCTTTGCAACCCCCTCGTAATTGGACGTAACCTCTCTGTCAAGATCAATTGGCAGCTACAGATTACATTGACGAAACCCACGGTCACCGTGCTGGCTCGGATCGGAACGAACTCGCCTTGTGTGTCAAAACACGGGAAGCGCACGGTCGCGCATGTAGCAAGCCTTGGGGCGCTTTGGGGTGGATCCAGTCAATCTCAAGCAAAGTGTGAGACCCCTAAACCTCCCGAAAACCTGTTGTTGTTTTTATATTTGAACCTGGGCCACCAGAAATGCCCTGTCTTTACAAGCCTGTCCTCGGTATTTGCTACGCTTGCGAGTTCGGCTGCTGTGTGTGGTGTTACTGACGCGCAGGCAGAGCGAGGACAGGGCACTCGGGGAACGGCTTGGTCATGGACGGGTTTTCCAGTCATGGATCCGGTCATGAATGTTGTTATAGATCCGGTCATAATTTGTCACTTATTCATGGATCCGGTCATGGAACTGTTCATAGTTTGCAAAAGCCAAGTGCAGGATATGACTGGTGGGGGTCATAGAATGTCTGCGATTCATGATGTCAATTTATGAAAAAGTGGATCCCAATATGACCCCAGCCACTGGCAGTCATGGCTGCGCTTTATGACCCCAGGGGGTCATAAAGTCGGTCATATACCTGCACATAAATATCTATGACATGTGGAACATGACCAGGTCATGTTGCGCATGGTATTCCAATGCAGGCCATGACCACATGTTTTGCACTCATTTCATGAATTGTACACTGCCCGGGAAGAGTACTTTACAAGAGTCAAGCATCTAAGGATGTCACATGGTTTTCCGATAACGGCGGGCCATGCTCCGTATCGGGACAGCTCCATACCGCCATCCATGCGCCTGGGGTCCGGGATTAATCTAGCTAAATTGCTCGACACACGAGGAGCGCGCTCGTTGAGCAGCTGTATGTAACCTACAATTGTTGACCAATACAACAACACCATGCCTCGAAAACGTACGCGAATTACCTGAGCCCGAACTACCCCAACCTAACCCGAACTAGCGGATACAACTGAGTTTTATTGGCTGCTGATTGGCCTCCTCCAAGCCGAAATTATGGCGATGGACATACGTGATATTATGGACCACGAGCGATGACAGGTGTCGTTATATTTCCACATGCGTGCAATCTACGACCACTACATGCACGCCCATGCATGGACGCAAGCGATCTGCGCCTTGGGAGCGCTCCGGCCTCCCCGTACGGCGCCACATCCCCTTCCCAGCAGATGCCGCAACAATGTACCATGCATCGTGTTTATTAGCATGAAGGGGTAACCTGTGCAGCAGTGTTTCTTATATATGATGCTTGCGAATCTAATGTCTCACAAGATTAGCTTCAGAATCATACACGTACGGCTGTGTTTGGCCATCGCGCCCTCAAGATTACCTTTGATATATCCATCACCTCAAAAGCAACTATAGCGTGCAACCAACTCAAAATGGGTCCCAGTGCACATCGCTTGATGAATTCGAACGCGTACTTCAGGCATAAGCAGGCATAGCAATGTAACATTTGGATCCGGGTTATGGAATGGATCCTAATGAATGTAACCGAAGCAACGGCTATGGTACATAAACGCCCGGAAGGGTGGGCTTAACATGTCCACGATATGGTGAGAAGCATGTCTGGCGCCTCATGAATGCAAAGAACACGTCAATACTTTACAGGCGCCTGCCTACCACAGCCTTGGGCGGCTTGGGCCGCATCCCCGCTGGTGGCGGCGACCCCGCTACTGCCGGTGGCGGTGGCGGCGGCGGCGACTTGGATGGCAGCGACGGCGGCGGGCTACGTGTCATTGCCGGCGGCGGGCTGCGCGATGTTGGTGGCGGCGGCGGCGGGCTACCCGCCTGCGCCTTTGGTGGCTTCCCAAGCACCGGCGGCGGGCTGCGCGATGTTGGTGGCGGAGGCGGTGGCGGGCTACCCGCCTGCGCCTTTGGTGGCTTCCCAAGCACCGGCGGCGGGCTGCGCAGCGCTGATGGCGGCGGCGGCGGGCTACTTGACCCGGTTTGTGGCGGCGGCGGCGGCGAGCTGGTAGTCACAGGGCTTGACGACAGCAGGGGATTGACGAAGGAGCTGTAGTCGTACTGCGTCGCCGCCTTTACGCACGTGGCGTCGGTCTTGACCAGGTTGTACTGCTGGATCTGCGGGAGGGAGGAACAGGGCAACAGTTCGGAGGTCTAGTCACAGTGACACATCGTAACGGGTGGCATTGCTAAAGCATTAGATGATGATGCTCTTGTCCAATCAGCTCACGGTGGTGATGGCGGGTGCCATAATGACCCGATGACCTGAGCGCCCTGAAAACCCTCAACATCTCTGGGACATGCGCGAACAGCAAAGCAACGCATGTCGTGCACGCAGCATGAAGAAAATGACCATCAACAGCCAAGCGCATATGTTGCACGGTCCGGTCCCAGGCTACGGGCAAGTCCTCGGGCAATGGCAACTGTCTGAAAGAGCCACGCAAGCACACAAGGCAGATGAGGGCTGTATGTGTGGTAAGACCGACAGGTCTGGGCCAGGCGGCAGCTCACCGAGGGGTTGCCGTTGGCGTTGAAAATGCAGCCGCGGAAGCACTTGACGAGGTACCTGTACGACATGTACGGAAAGTAACTGTTACCGCGGAGGGGTCGGATCACTTCCGTGCACATGCTCCCAGGGCCAGATGCCCCAGAGGAGCGGAGGGGCCTTCTCAAGCTCTGAAAAACCCTAGTGACAATATGCCTGGGCGGAGGGCCTTGCATGCGTGAGGGCCCTGCACTGCAGCTGTATCTATCCCAGCCAACGGGGCCCGAAAAACGGGTACAACGGGTACAACCCTCCTTCGCGCCACGGCTTCAACTAGGTAATATTATGGTGTGCTGCCATGCATGTATGCATGTCTTGCTACCGTTGGAGTACGACAGGTGTCATCCTTCATATACTAAAATGTGGATCCGAGTCCAAGCTAAGCCCTAAACTCGCATATTTCTCGTCTTCCGGATTGGCATGTAATCACAAGTAGTCCATCCAACGCTCCCGCATTTACAGGATATCGTTAGGCATATCTGGACCTAACAGACCGTTTGGTTATACTCACGGGGACTTCAAGTTGTATGTGGTGTGGTAGTGGTAGAAGGGGTAGGTGGTGTCTGTGTGGCCGCCGCACTCGTCTAGGTCCGCCGGCGGCACACCGTTGTCGCCCAGGGCGCCGTAAATCGGGATGCTGTCGTACATGATACCCAGCAGGGGGGAGTGCGTGCCCGCGGTCTCGTTGTACACGCAGCCGGAGCCAGGCTCCGAGTGATAGTGGTAGAGACCGTTCATTTCTGCACGCCGAAGTAGGCAGGGATCGGGATTAGGGCGTGAGGTGGCTTTAGATGAGGACAGAACGGTTAGGGGAGCTGGGGGGTAGCGGCGGCAGGCGACTTGGTTTGGGGCGGGGCACAAGGAATGATTGTGGACACAAAGGCTCCAAGGTCCAGTACTCTGCACCTTCCATTTATCATGGAGCAAGGACCAACATCCCTTGCATGGATAGGGGTCCGAAGCCATAGAGGCTGCACACTACTACTCGGACGCCGCCAATGCCCCTCCGCCCCCGTGTCCACCTCTGCCCCATGCCGGGCAGGGCCGCAACAAGCAGAGGACCTCACAATGCGCGCACAGCAACAGTAACACACAGGCAGGAACCGCATGAAACCTCACTCACCGGCGTGACCGCGGCATCCATCGAAAGTGTGGCCCTCCTGTAATGGGCAGTAGCAGCAGGGGCAGTGGCGGGATTAGCAGCACAGCTGCATAAGGGGCAGGGGCGGCAGTACTGCAGCCATGATGGTGTGTTCCGCCGGTTATCCGCTGCAAAGGCCCCCCAACCGCCGTCAGACCCCCCAACCCGCGACCCACGTTGACGTAGGCGTCAGACCCGGTAGCATCCGCATCGCTGAACATGGCAATGCCGGTGACTGTGTAGCCGATGGTGCTCATGATCTTCTGGGAGTTGCTGGTGGTGCCGCTGGCATAAATACCGACGTAGCTGTAGGTACGTATGTATGGCCGTATGTGACGTATGGCGGGGCGGGAGGGGAAGGGCTCAGTGGCGGGTTCAGGAGCGGGAAAAGGAAGTGGGAAAGTGAGTCAAGGGCCGAGCTACTGAAACAAGTAAAGGGTTAAGCTAAGGCACACATGTTGGACTGCTACAGGGAATGAGAGGTGAAGCGAACTTCCTGGGAGTGTGCGGTAAGGGACGGCAGAGGAGGCAAGGGGGCATGCATAGAAGCGTCACAACTGGTTCGTGCGTTAAAGCCACAACGTACTATACACTAGGGACTTGACATGACCTTTGTATGGCCTTATGGTTCTGTTTTCTCCCTAACTCAAGCGACCCGGGCACGCACTTCCTCGTCCCCTGACCATGTACAGCCCAGATAGGTCGTGTTACCCAACAGTGCCCAAGGCCCATGTACGGGCCCCCGGGCCGCACTCACGTGACGGTGGACGAGAGCACCGGGGTGATGCGGAACGTAACCTACACGCCGTGGGTTGCGGGGGAGAGGGAAGCCCGCCGGAACGGTAGTTAGTTTGTTAGGCCGGTGAGTTGGCGCTTATAGGTACCACAGCCATGGGGGACACTGACTTGACTTTTCACAGCGTTTCACTGAGTTCTCACCGTCTTGTTCTGGAATGTTGGCGAGTTAGGTGTGGTCTGATTGTAGGGGCTGTAGAACGGGCAGCCGCTGAAGAAGACCGTGTACTCGGTGCTCGTTTTGCTCACCAGCCGCACCACCTGTCAATGGGGCCAGCGGGCAACGGATAAGTCCGGGAACACAGAGTAGACCGAAGATACAGTCGACAAAGAGAACATCGCAATAAAGGCGCCAGGGTGTATCAAGTACTAGCGACGAACGCGGATTACGACATTCCGCGGCCCAAGACTTGCTGATTTCCGAGTGAAGGTCCGCAGGTAGGGAAACAATACCTCATTTTGTATGTACAGAATTGCCCATCAGAACCGATTACAGGCCGCTGGAGCCGCCAAGTACCTGGCCATTGCCTTTTGGGCAAGGAGTTGTGGTGCCACCAGGCTGAGCAGTAACCACACTTAAGCTCAGCAGATTTATCGCAAGCATTCCCGCCAGCAGCATTTGCAATGACCCCTCGGCGTTCATCTTCCCTGTACAATGGCAAAGGGTTGCGCAAATCAACCCCTACCACGCTGGTTAAGTTAGGTATTGATTTCGATAATGTAAATTAAAATAATGCCGCTTAAATACTGCAAAGACTGTAGGAAGTTTACGGCAGTTGTTGCACGGGGACGGCGAAAAGCCCATTCCAGCGATTGCGTGAACACGCACTTCCACCAGAACGCGTACGCTACAGGTTAAAATTTAAAGGAATTAAATCCCTATATTATGATAAGATTTGTGTACAGTAATGGCAAGTCACCAGTGCAGCGGAAGTTAAGATGCAGCGAAGGCGTATGACCTATTGGCCATGCAGGGCTAAGCTTGGTCACGCTGCCCTCGGGGGCAGAGATAATATTCACTACGCCATATAACCCTTAACTTGTAAAATCTAAGCAGGCAGTTTGCCTCCAATCGATGGGCAATAATCATCGGAGGTACTTGAGACGGCGTTGCTCATAACTTAGATGAACATGACTAAAAAAATAATTTTCCATGAGAAACGGCCATGAACATGAACATTTAGTAAATTTCCCCAATGGACGGCGTGCGCGGCGGCTGGGTACGAACATATACGAAACGGTAAAACCGGAATGTGACCGAAACATTTACACTCCGGGAAATCCTGCCGTATTCCTTAGTTGAATGATGTAAAGATACCATTGGAAACTTTGTTTCTTGGGGACCATGCAGTGCGAGCAGGACAGGACACAGGAGGGCTCAAGGCAGGGCTGGCGCAGGCTGGAGCAGGGGTCGGGCCAGCTCCGTGGCCTACTGCCGCAGGTCCGACACTGGCCGATCTGGGGTAACCTGACGCAAATTGAGCTGCTGATTTCCTCCTGCGAAAGGTGTGGCCATTTTTAGCTGGGAATCTGGGGAAACCTAATAATTAGCCAGACTGTAACGCTGTACTTCAGCAACTCGCAGCAGGTCAACGCTGTACCTCAGCAGCTTTCAGCAGGTCAACGCTGTACTTCAGCAGCTTTCAGCAGGTCAACGCTGTACTTCGGTAGCTTTCAGCAGGTCAACGCTGTACGTCAGCAAATTCAGGTGGTTAACGCTGTAATTCAGCAACTTTCGGCTGGTTGCCGTTGGTTACGTCTTCCCCTGCCTTGCGTGCAGCCAAGATCACTAAGTACAATGGCATCGCCCACACCGTTCATTTGGGCTGTCACGTTGTGTGCCTCCAAGCCCGAGCTGGCGTTGCATAAAGCCACGACCTAGTGCAGCCGCTTTATGACCTATCGCACAGCTATTGCCTCTTACCCTTGTCATGCGCGATTGTTTCGTTGCCCGCCAGTTGCCCGCCAGTCTTCCTGCCATCGGCCTTTTTTCACATCATCACGCCAAAACTCAGTGCCACACATATTATGATGAGCTGAAGGACTCCGCTTGTTTCAAACAGTTTCGGAATTCCCATTGCAGCCCTGTCGGCCGAGAGCCCACCGAGGTTCGAGCATTTTGAGGACGGCTAACATTGCAGCACATCTCCTCTAGCCCTACCTGCAGCGCTCTCTACGATAGTCTGCAAGACATATTATTTCTTTTTAAAAATTGTCTCCTAGTATGATAGGTAGGGATGGGCCTCTACGTAAGATATCGTCGTTTTAAAAGTTTTCATCCATGCTATTTGACGCATGCACTGCCTTGAACTTGCATCCCAAACGTATTTTTTCCCATTCGCAAAACCCTAAAACCCTATAAGATAGACCGAGCCTTCCCAAACGGTTCCTTGCGGTACGCTATGACTAATTAGGAAAGCTTGGGTAACTGGTTTCCTCAAAAGACGACGACAGCATGTCGTGCAGGGTTGTCCCAAAAGAGGTAGCGGCTGGCTATCAGTGAGTCCGGTCGCCGTGCCTGCTCCCTGCGCCCATGCAAGCGGCGCTTGAAGCAGTACGGCCCGCGCAGTTATTGCCGCGTAGAAATATCTGGGAACATACTCCAGAACAATTTGACGTGATCGTGGCCGAGCGATGTTACGGGTTATAGGATTGGAAGTCGCTGTCATCATGGGAAACCGGGATGTCGACAGTCATCGGAAAAAAACGTTTTGGAGAAAACGTACATATGTCTATGATAGGTTACAGTTACTCATTAATGTGCTGGCTGAGGGCGAGCATCCTTCAGCCGAATCCAAGTCATCGCACACGCAATCTTTCAAGTGTTGATGGGGTGTTACACTGTGGGCGGCTCGCCCGATAAAGGACGAGCACCGGGGGCCCTGACCGGGCCGAAACACAGCGCAGGGGTGGGCGCGCGGCTCTACGTCCGTCTGTTCCTCCCGCGCGCGCCTCATTCCCTCACTCACGCCAACCGGGACGCTCTCCCAGCCCCTGGCTAGGCAACACAGCGGTGCAGAGGACTGCGAACCGAACTATGCGAGAGCCGCACGAAAGGCGCCACTTTGCCTGGCCTGCCTATTCACGCGCTCTCGTCCCTCTTGACCACCAAAACAAGAACAAAAAGAAAACACCACCGGGGGCAGGGGCTCTACTCAGGGGGCTCCTCTACACACTCAAAAACCAGGGCCCCACGCAGCCAGCAAGGCAAGAGATACACGGAGGACCACAGGCCTGAGACGACACACCACATAAGCCGAGATACGGTTGCACAGAGAAGACCAACACGAAGCGAGTACTCGCACACTGGTCCTTGAAGGCCAGCTGTTCAACTACCACGAGCAACGAGCAACGAACACTTCCCGAGGGTGGCCACCACTACCTCGCCGGTCCACTCACAAACGAGGCGAAACTGGTCCGCCTGTCAGTCTCCTCCTGGGGGTTGCGGGTTCCCGGGTGCAGCCCAGCGCAAGACACAGCAAAAACACCTATTGCCGCGGGGGGGATGATAAGCCAGCACGGTGCCCCCCTATAAAGCCCGGAAAAGGCACGGCTCACAGACGCCGCCTGCTCCCGCTTACCACACCGAAACCCCTCCCCTCCTGACCCTGCCGGAAACAGCAACACCTGTTCTCCACCTCCCAACCACTGTCCTCCACCGCTTTCCCACCTCCTCTCCACTCTCACAAGCCACCTACGTCTCCTCCACTCTGATGCCAGACAGCACAGAACCCAATCCCCTCACTCCGACGGGCCCCAATTCCCGGGGAGAGGGCAACCACACGAGCACACAAAACACACACAGCCCGGATCCCCAACTCCCCCTGCTAGACCACGCTCAGGGCGCTGCCTCCTCGCCCTGCCCTCCACCTGCCCCGGTCCTCCCTGCTCTCCTCGCTCCCTCACCTATCCCTACTCCTGGCTCTCTCACCCCCTCCCTCACTCTCCCTGCTCCCTTTCCAGTAAGACCTCGACCCGACTCTATCTCGGCTATTTAGGCCGTGATTTCCACCGGTGCTGCGCACCGCATCCGTTCCTCCACGACCGCCAGGATAGGGTGCTGCGGCCCGACTCTGTCCCAGCCGTGTCTGGGGGTCTCCAGCATTGCGAACGAGCGCAAACGCGCCCAGAAGTCTGCCACCGCCCGGGCGCGTGCGCGGGCCAGTGGCAAGGCTCCTGTTGCGCCCGCTGTTGCTGCTGCTGCCACCGCCTCGCCCCCTCCCGCCCCTGCTTCCTGCGTTGGCCCTTCATCCGCTGGGGCGTTTAGGGTGGGTCCTTCTTGCTGCATTGCACCTCCCGCCGGGGTGAAGAAATCTGTGATGGCCCGCTGGCGGGATCTCTGCTGCTGTGGCTGCCCCATCATCTGTCGCTGTTGCTGTCGCTGCTGCTGCTGCTGCTGTCCCGTCGTTGCTGTCGCCCCCATCCGTCCCTGTCGCCGGGTTGCTGCTCGGAGGCAGCACCTGCCGACTTCCATGGCGGATAGCGCCGCTAGGGCGATCACATCCCAAGGGCCCTGCTCACACCCGGGTGGCGCTTGGGCAAGCCAGAGCTGTTGCCGGGTGGTGGTGGCCCCTACTGTTGTCTGAGTGTGTGGCAGGTGCCTGTCGATTTTGCTCCCGTACGGCACGTGCGACTGGACATTCCCAGAAATGGTGCAGACGCGGTGGGCAGGGTCGGCCGGCGGCGCCCCCATAGGTCCCACACCCGCATGGCTCAGTGGGCACCCGGGCTAGGTGCGTGTTGCCAGGTAGGGGCACGCCATCCACGGCGAGACGCCACATGGTCTCCTTGTTCTCATTCTCCCAGCGCACCCCATGCCACAAGCGCGCCAGAGTTGCCTGAAAGCGGCTAAGCTCGGCAGAATTGTCAGGCTGGGCCTGGGCCTCGGGCGTGTTCAGGGCCTCATGCACGAAGTCGGTCATCAGGCGTATTCGCCGCTCGTCCACATGCCCGTTCTGTAGCTGTGTCGCTTGACTGACTGTTAGGCGGCGGAGCGGCACAGCGTCCGTCGCCCCAGGGAGGCGCCACCCCAGGCGCCCAATCATCATGGTCATCACTTGTGTGCAGTCTGGCAGTGTCATTGCCTGTGCTGGTGGTTGCTGCTGGGGCCCCTCCTCCACTTGTTGTTGCTGTCGCAGCCTGATCTCCACCGCGTGTGCTGCCGCCAGCCAGGCCGGGCTGATGTCGCTGTGCAGGGCTCCAAGAGCTGCAAGGGCGGCATCCTTGTCCTGCAGCTGGGCGGGGCCTGTGGCTGGGTCGAGGTGCTCACGGGCCCACGAATGCCAGGCTGCTCCCTGGAGGGTGGTGGCTTGGCTAGTGTTTACCGCTTCCCACACCCGTACCAGGTCCCCCACCGTGCGTAGTTTCCTGCACGGTGTCAGTGCTGCATGGTATGCTTCCAGGCCTGGTCGACGGCTGGGGCCCTCGGTGCTTGCAGCATTGGTCGCATTGGGCAGCAGTGGGTTGCCCCATAGCGCCGCCGCCCAGCACCAATCACCGGGTTCCAGTGGGGTTCTGCCAAATTGGCAGGGTTCGACACCCCGTACGGGGCCCGTAAGTTTTTGGCCTTTTTTCGGTATCCCCGTCAGGGCCCGTAGGACTTTTCGGTGGCTCCCGTAAGGATTTTGTGGCGCGAAGCGCCCCGTACGGGGCCGCCCCCGGACCGGCCGAAGGCCGGTTACGGTGGCTCCCGTAAGGATTTTAAGGATTTATAAGAGGCCGTACGGGGCCCTGTAGGGGAGAGGACGGACCATATAAAGGATAAGGCCACACACTTGGCAGACATAATTCATATTCCAATATTTAACTACACTTTTCATAATACTTTTATAGCTTCTGGTCTGTAACATCCAGCGATGGCAGACAATGAGTCGTCAGGAGGTGACCAAGGGCCTCCTAATCCACCGCCCTCCAAGAAGCGCGAGAAAATAACGAAAATAACGATTTACAGGGCAAAAAAATGCAAAGCGTCACTTTCCACAGCGTTTCAGCCAAGGACAGTGCCCCCGTAAAGGTTTTACGGGGGTTACGGGGGCCCCCGTAAGGTTTTCGGCCGGTACAGGAGCCTGGTACGGGGGCCCCTCCGTAAGGAAAATTTGGGAGGTACGGGGGAGCCCGCAAGTTTCAGGAAGGTCAGTGTCGAACCCTGCTGCCAATGTCCTCCAAAGGCGGCAAGTGACCCAGGGCCCCCACGATCCGGCTGATGTCTGCGGGAAGGTCGCTGCTGCCGAGCCACGGTCCCGGTTGGAGTGCAGGGTGGGTGAGCTCCAGGTAGGCGGACAGCGTGCGTACCCAGGGGTGTAGGCCCCGGGCCTCACAAGTGTTGCTGCAGCATAAATGGACACCGTCTGACCTTCAACCGACATCACCGTCTCGTACTGGCTATTGGCAGTGCTAGATGGGTCGCCATTTCCACTCACTGAAAGCAACCAGAGGATCCCGTACAGCACGGATGACTTAAAACGATGTATCGGCTTGTCTACCAGTCTCGCCGGCCTCACTTGCGCAGCAGTCAATGCATTACTCTGCGGGTTAAGGGCGGGACTTCTGCAAACTCGTCCCCATCGACAACAGCTCAGCACGATGCCATGGTTGCTGGCCATGCGAAACACAATTCCCATTCCCAGGTGTAATAACACGCAGGAACCTGCCTGCTGTACGGCAGTTGTTGGCAGCGAGAAAAAATGGGACACGTGTTCACGCCCTAAGCTATTAAGCTGAAGGCGGGTGATAGACACGACACACGGGGGGTAACCACGATACATGGAAAAACACGCACGCACCACGCACGGGGTGCAGGTGCGGCTGCTGGTTCTCCTTGCGAGGATATAGCCCCTCAGAGACGGTAAACGCTCTAAGACGGTAAACGCTCTAAGACGGTAAACGCTCTAAGACGGTAAACGCTCTAAGACGGTAAACGCTCTAAGACGGTAAACGCTCTAAGACGGTAAACGCTCTAAGACGGTAAACGCTGGTTGCGCAATCTGAGCAGCGGTGTATGACTGAGCTTTGCGGCGGCGGAAATGAATTGTCGACCAGTGCCCAGCGTCCTCACGCACACAGGGGATTGGCCGTCCCTATGTTTGGTACACTTTTTGTGTAGCTATAGCAAGCCATTTGTTTTCCAGGTGTACTCGGTTCTTTGCAAGTAGCCGCTGACGTCGCGTCACATGATGCCGAGTATGTTGTGACAGTGAATAGTCAACAGCCATAAGGTGCAGGCTGACCCCCGGGGGCCCGGGCCGGGCCCTGTCACATGCTTCCAATCCATCACAGCTGACGGCGTGCTCCCGTCCGATGCCGGCTTTCTACGCTTTTTCCTGATTGCTATTTGAATTGCTATTTGAACAACTTGCACGAGCAACAGTGAGCGAGGGACATGTAAACCCAGACAGGTAGTACAGATCCCGCCCGCCCTGGCACCAGTGCGGTGCTGCAGTCCACCGAAAGGATCAATCATCGTCGTGTTACATTCCTCCAATCGATGCCCAAGTGTGGCTGCAATTCAGCAAATCATCCGGTAAATTTGTATTTCGCTTAACCAAGGGGAAGTAGCTTCGAGACCACAAAGGCGACAAATGGCGCCAAAAAACATTTTCTAAGACGCACAAAGCCATTCAAAGATTAAAAACGACTTGGCATGTATGTGGAAGGCACGACCACGCACGAATTGACCGCTATCGATGGATAGCGAAGGGGGAGGGTGCTTACCCGAGGAATGGCTATGGAAAACACGACCGAAAAAGCACACTCAAAAACGTTTTTCCCACGGATAGAAAAAACCACACCTAACGACTTTTAAGCGAGATAACGCTAACCCTTATTACCGAAGCCCGTCGACAGTCGAATCTTTTCTCACCGAGCTGGAATCGCGACACGATGCTGACTCACATTTGGGCACTAGGGCCACGAAGTGACAGGCGTCAACGCGTATATCCAACCCCGGTGCAAATCCGCGACTACGGGCAAGAGCGTCTTCTTCCGCTGCAATCCAACTTCAGGAAGGCATTGGGTACGGCGCTACCCCTTATGCTACTACGTTGATACAATAAGCGCCTGCCGTGCCCAAACTACTGTACAGCAATGCCACACGTGGCCCTCTTGCCCTCAACGAGTACGACAAATATAATCTCGAAAGCAACTAATAACCACCTAGATAATCACACTCCCATGGCAACCGGCACATGTCGACGTGTGTGTGCAGCGTGCTTGAATCCGGGGTCCTGCCGGCAAAACAACAACGCCTCATCGCCTAGCATGACGCACTCAACATCACCCGCTTAGGACCCAATATACACTACCCAGGCGGTGACCCTCGTAAAGCGTATTTCGCAGAGTGGATTTAAGTTCGCTGTTAATGGCGATCGTTATGTGTGTGTGTGTTACATGGTTGGGGGTGCGTGACCCCATACCTGTAAGACTACCCATACGAGCCGAGGGCCCAAGGGCAATACTACAACGCCTAAAAGCCACGGAGAAAAAGGAAAAAACACCGCACATCAGCCCAGACTAACGTCCAAAGGGGGTAATTGAGTTTCGGTGAGCCCACATACGTTCCAACATCCTCGCCAGACGTGCGGGTTCCCATTGCATGGCCTCCAACATACTCTGTTGATGATCGAATCCCTCTTCAGCACGAATATCATTATAGGCTGGGCATTCCAATAACACGTGTTTTTCATCCTCAATTCGGCTATTAGGACCACAACAGTGGCAAAACCGCTGCCCCCTGGGGACATGGTACTTGCCCCTTCGTGCTCTGTTCGCCTCCAAAGCCCAGCAACATAAACGAAACTGCATTAGCTTACGATGTGCTAAACGAGGAATGAAAACCTTAGCATGTGTTGGCCACATGACGGCTGCGGCTCCCGAAAAGGGCAGCCCCATCCAGTGCTTATACTTCGCCATTTGCACTCCCGGTTGCTTCCCATCTGATCGTTATGTATCAATATCAGGTCCCTATATACAATATCAAAGCACATGTCCACGTAAATTACAGGTGGCGCCTCCCAAGGGCCGGCTTGCCTTGGATTGGCTTTGCCGGCTTGGGCTGCATGACCATCTTGGGTGGCGGAGGCGGTGGCGGGCTACCCGCCTGCGCCTTTGGTGGCTTCCCAAGCTGCGGCGGCGGGCTGCGCAGCGCTGATGGCGGCGGCGGCGGGCTACTTGGCCCGGTTTGTGGCGGCGGCGGCGGCGAGCTGGTAGTCACAGGGCTTGACGACAGCAGGGGATTGACGAAGGAGCTGTAGTCGTACTGCGTCGCCGCCTTTACGCACGTGGCGTCGGTCTTGACCAGGTTGTACTGCTGGATCTGAGGCAGGGAGGAAGAGGGCATGGTCATGGGCAAAGGACCAGCCGCAGATCATACAGGATGGCGCCCTAGCAGATAACCAAGAGATGAGCGGGAGTCTTGCAAATATCAATTAAAACACACTTTGCTGATAGAGCTTGGTAACGCGGAATATCATGACTGTCGCCCGCCAGTATGCGCATATGGCAGACTTCATAGTAATAAGCGCTAAGGAATGGCCTTGGGATGGGGTCCCTGTCATTGCAACTAGAAGCTGCAAATAGGCAAAAGGCAGCTATCAAACCCCCAGGGCCCTATGGTCACAAAGGTTGATGGGCCAAAAATGGACTCACCGAGGGGTTGCCATTGGCGTTGAAGATGCAGCCGCGGAGGCACTTGACGATATACCTGTACGACAGCACGGCAGTACGGCATGCGGTAATGGGTGAGTTTTGAGCGGTAGTTTACGTTATGAATGGGGCGCGATGAAGGTAGAACGCCTCCCGTAACAAACCCCAGAGCCATGGCTTCCTTCTTGCACTCACGGGGACTTCAAGTTGTATGTGGTGTGGTAGTGGTAGAAGGGGTAGGTGGTGTCTGTGTGGCCGCCGCACTCGTCTAGGTTAGTCGGCGGCACACCGTTGTCGCCCAGGGCGCCGTAAATCGGGATGCTGTCGTACATGATACCCAGCAGGGGGGAGTGCGTGCCCGCGGTCTCGTTGTACACGCAGCCGGAGCCAGGCTCAGTGTGAAAGTGGTAGAGACCGCTCTGGTCTGCACTCGGAAAACCATGGGGAGAGGAACGAGGGCGGGAGGCGAGGGCGGCTCAGATATGTGTATGTATGTATGTGTGTATGTGTGTATGTGTGTATGTGTGTGGAGTAAGCGTGGGGCCCTGGCCCTCGCTCAAAGGCTTCGGGAGGTCGTTTCCCTTCCTGATTGGGGCTTTGGATTCTGATAATACGTGCACAGCAAGGACCACACAGGCAGGGACCTCCGGAAACCTCACTCACCGGCGTGACCGCGGCACCCATCGAAACTCTGGCCCTCCTGTAATGGGCAGTAGCAGGAGCACATTATAATATGAGCACAGTGCGTGGCATCAGCACGTCACTGCAGTCGCAGGAAGCTATATGCCCTGGCATGCCAATCATCGTCCACAGCGCATGTTACACCAATAGTGACAGTTCTTCAATCATCCGTGCAGTATCGACTTTTATGACACTCTTCTCTAGACTTGAGATGATGCCGGCGAAGGGTTGTTCTGCACTGTACGTGCACTGTATATACATACGCACGCAGCAGCAATTGTGATGTTGCAACCCGCCGGCACGAGTATGCACGAAGACCACACATATTGCACACTGCTCCCTCTATTAGGACAGGAAGCTCAAGGCTGACTACTTGCCCGGTACATACCCGCAAATCAAGGCCCATCCAGCAAAGCCCCAGCAAAGCCCCAACAAGACCCAATCTATTGAGTCGCCAAGCCAGTCATGACTTACATAAACATAGGCATCCCGCCCAAGAGCATCCGCATCGCTGTACATGCCCATGCCGTTGACCGTATAGCCTATGGTGCTCATAATTTTCCGAGAGTTGCTGGTGGTGCCGCTGGCATAAATACCGACGTAGCTGTGGAGCGCATTACGAAGGGGGGAGGACGGGCGGACCGGGAGGAAAGGGTTCATTTAACTTTGTAAGGGAGAACTGCAAGGTGGGGTAGATCCAGTGTTGTTTTGAGCACGGCACGTTCACTTCCTCGTCCCCTGACCATGTACAGCCCAGATAGGTCGTGTTACCCAACAGTGCCCAAGCCCATGTACGACCCCCCGGGCCGCACTCACGTGACGGTGGACGAGAGCACCGGGGTGATGCGGAACGTAACCTGCACGCCGTGGGTTGCGGGGGAGAGGGAGGTCCGCCGGAACGGTAGTTAGGCAGGCAGGCAGGCGAGTTGGTGTCTACAAGTACCACAGCCACGGGGAGCACTGCGTTGACTTTTCGCAGCGTTGACTGAGTTCTCACCGTCTTGTTCTGGAAGGTTGGCGTGTTAGGTGTGGTCTGATTGTAGGGGCTGTAGAACGGGCAGCCGCTGAAGAAGACCGTGTACTCGGTGCTCGTTTTGCTCACCAGCCGCACCACCTGTCAATGGGGCCAGCGGGCAACGTATATAACTCCGGGCACACAGAATGGACCGACTGCGTGAGACATACTGTAAACAATAAGGCGACAAAATGGACAATGGTAAACGGTAAATGGGCCACAGCGTAGCAAGTTTAAGCGACAAACGCGGGACGCGGCAGGCCGCGGCCCAAGATCCCTCGACTTCATTCGCTGGGTGATCCGCAGATCACGGTCAGGTAGGAATAACACAAAATGTAATTTTCCTTATAGATCATCGGCAATCGCGTCCCATCTTGGAGGAGCATGGACGACTTGGCCTACCTGGCCATCGCCCCTTGGGCAAGGAGTACTGGTGCCGCCACCACCACCACTGCCACCACCGCCACCACCGCCACCACCGCCACCACCGCCACCGCCAGGCTGACCATTCACCGCATTAAAGCTCATCAGCGTTATCACCAGAGCCAAAGGCAGCATTTGAGCTGAACTCATCGAGTTCATCTTTGCTTCAAAAGGGCGATCTAGCCAGTCACTCCGGAAAGATATAATGGGCTGTTATATTCTGCTATTAAAAAATAAACTGGTTTATATACATAAAGGCGGCAGGAGTACGGCAGCTGTTTCGTGCGGACGAGCGGATTCGAAGGGGTGCGCACGCCCCCAAGAATGTTTCGTAAAAGCTTAAATTATAGAGAACAAGGAATGGAATATGTCAAATTTTTTTCCTAAGCGATATGCCAAGTCAGTACTGTACTGGAAGGTCTGACGCAGCGCAGGCGCATGGCTTGGATTGGCCTAGCCAAGCTTGGATAACGATCAAGTAGTGCTTTTACATTGTAGGAAAAATATCGTGGAATAATGCACTGCTTACCTAAGCAGGCATATGGTCCGAATTCGAAAGGCGCAACCGGAACGCCCTCAATAGAGCTAAGGCCCTCAGCCAGACTGGCTCGAAACAGCGAAATAAATCTAAAGACAATAAAATGCCGAAATCTCAACCGCTCCAAAGCGCGCATCTTCTCGCATGTACCCTCTATCGACGGTTTTTGCAACGAATCTATCCGAACCTATACGAAAAGTACAACCGTTACTATGTTGAGGGGCTTCAGGATTGTGAGACCTCACCTTACCTCCTTAATGTTTTACCTTGAAGCTATCCTGGGACGACCGTTCCTAGGAGCTGAAGCGATCAGGCAGGGCAGGGTCGTGGAGTGCATGGAGTTGCAGGTCCGCCAACACGCGGCGCAGGGCCGCGGTCTCTTGCGACATGGCCGAGCCGAGTTGAGCCGATAATCAAGTAAAGATCTATTTTTATATTTGTTTCGAAGTACTAGCCATTCCCAGATGGACATCGTTGGTACACAGTTGCTATTGTATGCATCGCCAAAAAAGTCGCACCAAAAGAGTCTGAAGTTACGGAGCGCAATGGGACATATCTAGCTTCTCAACAGCAAGCCTAATCATTGATGTGGCGCCTTGATGATAAACATGCTTGGGGCCAATGCGAAGAGTCGTGATGGGGTGATGGTGACGGATGATGTTTTATTTGTAGCCACTAAGCCTACGTCACTTCAAATATCAAAGGCATGATGTCGCTGCCGCCGGCTGGCTTTACAACGGCGGTGGGCTGTAAATACCCGTTAGGGTGGGGTGTCGCGTGCTCTATTGGGATTTCTCATCCCGTGTTCTATCGCACGCATTTTCCGTATAAATGTCTTTTACGATGACAAGGCAACTTGGACGATTGTGAAATCCCCCTCTTTGGTCAGAACCAAGAAGCTGCTAAACGCTTTTATTAGTGCCGCGCATTTCCTCGGCTACGCGCAGGCGAACCTAAAGTCCGCTTAATCTGATTTTATTGCCCTTCAGGTGTCATTATGCGGAACTGAAACATTTCATTTATGTCACTTTTTAGGCGAAAGCGTCTGGCAAGCCTGGGTTTCGGAGTGTGAGCGGAAAACAGTTGAGCTGTTATTATTTCACTGAACAGAACTTATACTTGAGGACGTACTTGTTCTCGACTGTTCAAACAATTCTGTAACATGTTCTCGTGGTTTCGAAAGAAGCCAATACAAAGCCCAGAGCTAAAAGAAGCTGAGTCCGTTTTCAGCGAGGAAGAACTAAACTTAATACAGAAGCAATTTTGGGCAGAGATTGCAAGGCAAGGCGGTGAGTGGGCAACGGTCAAGATTTACATCAACCCCCTTCGTCAAAGCCACTCAATATCGCGCCTGGCCTCATGTTGCATCCGTTGCTCAAGCGCACGACTCTGCTTCAGCTCCAAGTGCTAGTCGTCCACCTGGACGCAGCGTGCCCCACGGGTCACTTTGCCCGCGAGGTCCACGCAAAACCCCATAACCCCCTTAGCTACGTAAAATCTCCCTTCACTCCCTCAAACCCCACGTCAAAATCCCGTTTCCCATCCGACACAACACCGCATTGCCCCAGTAGTAGCAAGCAGCCCCATCATCGAACAGCCCCCAAGCAGTGCACTAATCTGTTAAATCCTCTGCAGCTCGCAGCCAACGCAACGCAGGTCAGCCCAGCTAGTGTAATCCAACATGTTCTTATGGGTGAGTGCAACTCATGCATGTGTGTTCGTCCGTTCGTCCGCATGTACGACATCAGGTGCGGGATCAGGGCGCGCAGCCCACGCGCGGGATGGCGCTCTGGACACCCGCCACTTGGGCTCCCTGCTGGGGCCCCCCTGGGGCTGTCTAGAGCCGCTGATCGCCGCCCACCTGCAGCTGCTGCTGGCGGATCGAGCCGACGGCAAGATACACCTGTCCGGCCTCATTATTGCCAAGGTAAGAACCAACTACCAACTAACCAACTAACCAGGCAGCGAGACATATTGTAAGGGAGGAAAAATTATGGCGACCCCGACCTTAGGGCTGTAACGAGGCCGTAGTAACAAGCGCAGCTTCGTGAAGCACTATAAAAAAGCAGTTACACCTCCAGCAGTGCGCCAAAACCTAATCCTCTGAGCCTCCCGCACTTTTGGACGTCCTGGAGATGGCGGATGGGGCGGCGGGGCACCTGAACCTACCTGCCCCGGTTTCGACCCGACCTCGACAACCCCTTCCCGAGTGTGATGATCGGTCTCGGAGGGGACAGGTTGTCCTGTCGCTGTCGTACCTCACGCGGCATCGCACGAGCGAATCCCCGACTTGGCGTCCGTGGACAGTCCACTGGGTTTCTGTATGGTGTCGTACTCTTGTCGTGGGCAGCAGCGTGGAGAGATTTCATGTACGAACCGTGCTGCGCCCTGAAACCCCCTTCCCCCCGTCAGCCCCTTCCCCCCGTCAACCCTGCCACCCGCCGCTCTCTCTAAGGCACGCGCTGAGCGGTTGGGGGAACGTACCGCCCTGAAGTTCTCGTACCGCCTGCTGACCGCGGACGGCACGGGTGCGGGGTATAAGGCCCTGGAGGCGGCAGTACTGTCCTGCCTGCGCCTAAGTAGCGGAAGCAGCAACAGCAGTAATGCGGGAGATGTCCAGCAGCATGTCGCGGCTGTGTGTCGGGGGGCGCTGCTGCATGAGGCGTCGGCAACGCCGGCAACAGCTGCGGGACATCAGGCAACTGCTGCCGCCACCAACCCCGAGGACGTACTGCTATCGTTCGATGAGTACTGCAAATGGACGAGCAAATGCCCAGCACTACACAAGGACCTCTGCAGCTTGCTACGTCGCATCGGCATGTCAGACACAGCAGGTACGGTCGCTACTGCCGGAGCACCAGCACCAGCTGCGGCGAACTGCGGCAGCAGCACCACCACCAGCAACAGCAACAGCGAACGCGCGACAGTTGCGGCGGCGGCGGCGGCGCCGCGAGGCTTGAATGCGCTGCGACTCCCTGTCTTGCTACAGCTTGGCAAGGCCGCAGCCGGGTCCACTTTGCTACAGCCTGTGTGGACGTGGGTCCTGGCTAGCAGACTGCCTCCCGGTGAGCATCACTGACATCATGAACGAGCCCAACGGAGGAGGGGAAAGGGAAGGGGGCCCGTAGAAGGGTGTGGCGTGCTGCCGACACGACGCCATCGGACGCGTTGCTGCTTTCTCACTCCCCCCCTTCCCCCCCTTCAGATCCACGCCCTTCAAATTTCTCATGTGGCTGCGCAACAAGCGCAGTGGTCCTTTCAACCGCACTCTGAACTGTACGACATATAACACTCAAAAATAATTCATTACCTGTCGTATCGTAACGTGCACACACAAGGCTCGGCTTGTGTGTATTTTACACCTAGGGCTGCGCTACTCTTCGGACGTGTAGCATGTGAGCCCAAACGAGCCGGAAGGGGGCCCGAGGGCAGGGGCTGTCCGACACCTGTTATGTATATGCACATGCGGTGGAACCACGACAGCGGCAATCAACTGCCATCAACTCCCGTCAACACCAGCACCTAATCCCTATCTTCCCCTGCACACACGCACACACCGAGACACACAGACACATGCACGTGCACACATAAACACACACACACATATGCATGCACGCACACGCACGCACGCAAAAAAAAACACTCGTACGTGCGCCAATCTTGATCCCCGCACCAGGCCGCTGGCCACAACTTCTGAAAGTCACACCCCCCCACACACACATCCCCGCCCCATGCAGCCCAGCGCGTGGAGTGGCGGCTTCTGTTCACCTCTCAGAGAGACGGCAAGTCCTTCAGCACCTTCTTCGGCCGCCTCTCCGCCGCGCCCGGCCCCACCCTGCTGCTGCTCAGGGACGCAGAGGGAGCATTGCTAGGGGGCTACGCCTCGCAGCCCTGGGCCAAGAGCGGCATCTACTACGGCGACGTCTCGTCATTCATATTCTCGCTGTTGCCCATACTGCAGGTACGACAGCGGTTCAGCAGGTGTACGGTAGCGCCGTACCAAGGCAGCTGCTGGTGCAATGGATGCCGACTGTAGCCCGTCCTCACTACCAACCCTACCTAAGCACATGGACCCAAGGGCTGAGGCATTGGCCGCACCTCCGCCCGCTCTTGGCCCCCCCCCCGGTACCTCCCGTCTGTTCCGCAAATGCGGTATTTTCTTCATGACCTACCTACCCTACCCTACCCTACCCTACCTACCTACGTACCAGCTTTTGATCAAAGAATTCAGCCCGAATTCCCGAATCGAATCACCCTCCAGCCCGATAGGTGTGTAAGTCCTGTACCATAGGCTCTGCAGCCCTCCGTAGCCCTCACACACCCCTTGACAGCCCGCCACCCACTCACTCACTCACCACTCACCCACCCACTCACTCACCCACTCACCCACTCACCCACCCACTTACCCACTCACTCACCCACTCACTCACCCACTCACTCGCCCACCCACTCACCCAATCACTCACTCACGCACTCACTCACCCACTCACCCACTCACTCACCCACTCACTCACCCACTCACTCACTCACCCACTTACTCACCCACTCACTCACGCACTCACCCACTCACTCACCCACGCACTCACCCACGCACTCACCCACTCACTCACCCACTCACCCACTCACTCACCCACTCACTCCCCACTCACCCACTCACTCGCCCACTCACTCGCCCACTCACTCGCTCACTCACTCACTCACTCACTCACTCACGCACTCAGGTATTTCCCGCCACGGGTGTCAATGACAACTTCCAGTGGTGCGGAGTGGGCTTCAGCCAGCTGCCAGCCGGACTGGGTTTCGGAGGCGCGGCGGCCGCCCGGGGACACTTCGCCCTGTATGTGGAACCCTCCCTGGACTCGGGCATGAGCCGGCCTGTCGCCACGTACGGCAACACCCCGTTGGCTTCGGAGCAAGTGTTCCAGGCGAGGACTTACCTTACCCGGGGTGGGGTAGTGGGAAACCGGCGCCTGTGTGGGTATGTGGGAGGAAGGGGACGGCTGAGGCGGGGTGTTGGGTATTATCGGGACGTGAAGCCAGGTTGCGGCCACGGGTCGGGTAGAGTGAGGTGGCAGAAGGCTGCTTAGTTCCCGCTTCTGCCATAGACCATTTCCCCTCTTTTTCTCCTCCTCCTCCTCCTCATCGTCACCATCATCATCATCATCATCATCATCATCATCATCATCATCATCATCGTCGTCGTCGTCAAGTAATTATTATCATTCATCTCTGTATCCCTGTTCCTTAAAGCTTCCCCCCAGGGCTCTCCCTTCTTCCTGGTCCCCTCGCCTCCTCCTCCCCCCATGCCTCCCTGTTCTTTTTTCCACGCGCAGATTGACGCGGTGGAGTGCTGGCTGCTGCAGCCGCCCGAGGGGGAGCAGCAGCCGGGCGACACTGCTGGGGGCCGCCCAGGCGGGACATGCAGCGCCGCAGGGACCGCGGGAGGAGGCGGTGGCGGCGGCAGCATTCTCGGCAAGGCGGCTGAGGACAGGGCCATTTTGGAGCTGGCGGGTCTCAAAATGCACAGCGCGGGGCTGAGGGATGAGCCGCTGGAGGAGTGAGCTTAGGGCTTAGAGCTGTTTTAGGAAATTCGGAGTGTGGTAATAGAATTTGGGAGTTTACTTGTTCCGGCTGAGCTTTGGCGGACCGGAAGCTTAGGACAAGGCTTGCATGTTTCTTAGCAGGTCCGGAATGGGAGGCTTTCTGCCGCACACGAAGGACGGACTACAACCGGGCGAGAAGGCATGCGAGGGCGGCAGCATATGAGGAGTGCAGGATGAGAGGTTTTCTGTGGCCAATTGTCGGCATGATCAACGAGCTTTGTGACGGGCTTTGGGAGGGAAGTTGAGAGAGCGTTTGACAAGGTGCCGCGGGAGGTAATCTGTAGCTTCGTTTGCAGGAGAGAGGGGTTGAAGGGTCCATGCTGCGGTCGCTGATGCGGGCGTACGACAAGGTTACAATGGTCATCAAGACGAATGGCAAGACAGGGGGCGAATTTGAGTCAAAACAGGGTGTGAAACCAGGCTATCCGCTGTTTGAAACGTTTACAGACGCCATCGATATGAATGGCGGTGTTAACACCAGGGCACGGCCGGAGGATGCACCTAAGGTTGGCAATGAGCGAGTGTCCATCCGCCCCTATGCTGATGACGTTAGTCTCCTGGCAACGACACCGGAGTGCATGGCGGAGCTGCTCTAAATCGTGGACATGTTCCGTAATGATTTTGGGTTGCGGCCAAATGTGTCGAAATGTAAACGCCTCGTTTTTGCGAGCGACAGCGACACAAGGAGTGCTGTTCAAGCATCGTGTAATGAGCTCAGGTTGGCTGGTGAGGCCGTACCGGCTAAGGAGGGTGCGCGATATCTGGGGTTAGTGTATGGGCCAGAACGACCATTTCGTGCCAACCATCAGCAATTGTACGACGCAGTCAGGGCAGCTATGTTCGTGCTGAGTACGAATTTGGATAGGCTAGAGTTGTTTGCCCCGGATGCGAGGATGAGGTGTTTTGATACGCAGGTACGAGCGATACTGTTGTACGGTTGTCAAATGTGGGGCCCGTTCATGTTGGCTGAAGTCTTGGACAGGCTCAGGAGGCGGAGTGATGCGAGTAACCTTGCGGAGGGGCCCTTCGAGGCATGGCTGAAGGATGGAGCGGTGCAGCTCCGTTCATGCGGCAAACTGTGGGAGCTGCCAGACCAGCACACCGCCTCCCGTTCACTGAATTGTCACGGCTACCCCTACACTACCATGTTGTCAAGCGGATTGTGAGGTTTTGGAACAGGGTCCGTTTTCATCGTGGGTAAGTTTTGCGACACAAGATCGTAGAGGCTCTCTCAGACCCCGAAGGGGGCGGATGGGGGTCACTCATCCTCCATTTTCTGAGTTTTCTGAGGCATGCCATATGGAAAGAGGCCCCGCAAGGGATACGTGAGGCAGATGAAGGAGCGAAATGGCTAATGATATAGCTAATGCCTGAAGATATGGTATCGGAGTTCAAGGATTGGTTGATGAGCGGTTGGAAGCATACGCGTCTAGATGTCTAGCCAGATGTACACCCGTCAGACGGTAAGCAACCGGGAATCCACATGGCGAGATACATGCATTGGAGGGGTCTGGCAGCTGGGTCGGGCGGGAAGGAGGTGCTCCCGCACCCTGCGTTCAGGTAATTTTGTAAGCTTATGCAGTTTAGGCTTTGATGTTGGGCATTGGCCGCGAACAGAGCGCGCAACGGACGGCGTTATGTCCCTAGGGAGGAGCGGGTGTGCCCCTGCTGCGGCACTGATCGCCATATTGAAGATAAGAAGCACGTCTTGCTGGACTGTCCGGGGTACGGCGGAATCAGACCTGATAGGAGCTTCTTCGTGGAGCTTTTACGTGTCCTGGTCGTATCTGTGATCTTTTACTTGTATCGGTCACCTGTCGAGGTGTAAGGTTAGTTGTTGGCTGATCCAGTGCTGACAGCAGCGTGCTGGCGGAGTGCTGTATGTATTCTTAAAAAAACTACTGAATCCAGGCGCGGGCGCGGGCGTAAACTACCATATTCGTGCCAAGACATGTCCGCACTTCGGGTTAAACTAATTGCGAAAGGTCTGACCCATAATACCAGGTCTTCCCGTTGCCAGATTACAACATGCAGCAGGAATCGTCCATCATAAACTCGGAAGAAGGTGCAACTTTGCCTCGAAAGAAACGGAAACGGTTAAGCATGTACTACATATTCACTGTCGACGCTGCAAAATAATTGTTAAGATCGGCGAAGGTCAAACTTACGAGAGGTATTGGTTCACAACAAGTATGGCATCAGCGCAGTTATCTGCGCACGCGCCTGCAACATCGCGGTTGGTGTCGGTACTACAACATTTTCCTCCTGTCACGTACGCGTTTGCTTATGGTAGCGGGGCACACCACCAACCAGGCCTTTATGAGGACGTAGAACATAGAGATTCTTCACCACAAGTTTTGCAGTCGGAACGGTTGAACCATGACACAAGAGCACAATCTAACACTAAGTCGTGCGTTGATGCCGTCGGCTGGAGCTCAGAGGCAAATAAAAATGATGAAGGAAAGGCATCATCGCCTGACACTTCTTTGCGTCCAAGCCGGGGTCCCGTCATCGACTTTGTTTTCGCAGTAAACGATGCACATGAATGGCATCAGCAGGTATAGATGAGAACGATTGCAATTTGAATTTGCAGCATCCAGCTGACAGATCCCTTGGGAAAGGTCTTAAACTACCCGACATCGCACCTCGACTGTCCGAAACAAATTGCTCCCAGCCCCATGAAAATCATCCACTGCAGCTTAGTTCAAACAGCTGAAGTATAAGACAACTTATTTGGTCTCTTTGAATTAGCGTTGTACATCCTCATAGCTAACGATCGCATAGCGGCTGCTGTTCTGCGTGCCGCTCCCTTTCACAGGGTCCCTCCCAGCACGCCCCTTGTGAAGCCATCACTTTCCCCTGTCGCGCTATACCTTGCCGCTCCCGCCTCCTCTAAACCACCCGCACCACCTTACCCCGCACCCCACCTAGTCCACACCCACCCGTACCGTGTCACATGACGTGTATTTTTCCCCTCGCATCACCCCTACACCTCAGAACTTGTCACGCAACCCCGGCCACTACTCCTGGGTGGGCCGCCTTGGGGCCCGCACGGTGAGTGAACACACCCTGCACCCTTCAGTGACACCCGAATATCAGGGCAGTGTGTATTGGGGGGAGCGTACCGAGACCTCATCACCGCTGGGACCTGTGTGGATGAGTGATGGGCGATGGACAGCGCCGTGATGAGGCCGTGACGGCGCACACCTGCCGCCCGCACCTTTACCCCGCTCACTTGCAGCTGGTGATTTCGCATGCTTCTGTAAATCGTTTCCTTCCCCCGCACCTCCCCCCTCGGCCCTCGCCCCTCATGCAAAAGCGACTGGCTGGAAGGCAGCTCCACCACAGGCGTTAGGTCCTTAGGTCGCGCGGGCCTATGGGCTCATAGGTCAATTATGTTTACCCCTCTATTGTCTGTCATGTCGTGTTAGGTATTAGTACCGGCCGTCCTTTGTTTTATGGAACCCGTACACACGTATGTATGTACGTGCTTATATACGTATATACATACATACGTACGTACGTACGCTGCGGCATGTTGTGTAGGTGTGCGGCATCTCGGAGGCGGTGGGAGTGGGGGTGCACTTCAACACGCTGGTGCCGCTGAGTGAGCAGGTGGGGCCCTATGTGGGGCCCTGCGTGAGGAGGGGCCCTGCGAGTAGGCGGCGGATTGGGGCTCTGGGGTATTTGGGGGGAGGGTTTTCGGGTTTTGGGGGTTAGAAGGGGGCATGGAAAGGGAGAGATATGCACTAGGAGGGCCTTACGTGTGGACAGGGCAGTCCAAGAGGGTGCGTGATCGACGCAAAGTCTTACGTGAGATATACAGACATACAGACACACATACAGACACACATACAGACACACTGGGGGGAGGGAGGGGAGGGAGGGGAGGGGCACCGCGGCCGTGAGCTGCTCGGCTACTCCCCCCCCCACCCCTCACCATCATGGTCATCATCATCATCTTCATCATCGCCGCCTCCGCCAGATGACCATCAAGTACGGCGTCATCGAGGCGGGTTCCCTGGAGCGAGATCTGCTCCTCTGGGAGCACCTCTACGTGGCGGGGCGGCTCCACAAACCCGTGACGGCGCTGCTGCCGGTGGGCCCCCCGCCCCCGGAGGCCCTGAGGGCGGCCTTGACCGCCAACCTGCACAACGCACTGGCGGCAGCGCTGGTGCTGCTGCCACCCACCTTCACGGAGTTGGTGGGTGGGTGGGAGGGAGGAGGAGGAGGAGGTGGAGGAGGTGGAGAGAATTACGGGCACAGGGGGGAAGGGCTGGAAGCGGGGCTCCAGGGGGGGATGGTATGTGTGGGGGGGGCCCGACTCTTAGTCTTCACTCGGGAAACGGTACGGGACGCGGCGCTGAATACAACTCGGAGGGCTAGTTGGGGTTTGGGTGATGTTGGGTAAAAGGGGTGAAGGCACTCGGGAGCGGGAGCGCAGGGTAGGGGGGGAGCTTTGGCCCGGCGCACTGTGTTCACGAAGTGCCGTACATGTACGGCTTGGTCATGGTCGTGTCCTCTTTCGTGTGCAGGAGCTGCTGCGCACGTTGGTGGGTTTGAGCTATCGAGGGGATGTACGGCTGGCGGTTGGGGCGGAGGACCCGCATAAGGTGCAGCGAATTGTGGACGGCAGTTGGGACGAGCTGTACGGCATGTACCTGCCATTGCTAACCGAGGTGAGGGTTTCTTCGGGTGCGAACGGCGTTGCGCACCCGGATGCGCACCCACTACCTCCTCATCTGTTGACGATGTTGCCTATCAATCGTCATTCGAGCTGGGGGGAGGGTATTCCCCGGGTGGGGGCGCGCCTTTCCCTTCCCTTTCCTTCTCTTCTCTTCTGACCGCCGGCAGATTGTTTTCCTTGACTTGGCATGAGGTGTAATTCCCCCGAACCACGTGTCTGTGGTTCGTCTTTCCCCCACCCGGGGTGATGCCGGCACAGGCTCATACACACACAACACACAACACACACACACACACACACGCGGAGTTGGTCTCCCTCCACTAACCTCGGGAGGGTGAAACTACCAGCTCCAGGGAGGTGGTGGTGGGAGGGCCTCGGGCAGCAGAGGCTGGCTCCTTACCGCCTGCCCTGGCTTTACTTCCCCCCTCCGCAACCCCCACCCACTACGGATGGTTCTCCTGCTTCCTTTCGGCACTTTAGCTTAGTCTTTGCGGCCTACCAGGTAGGCCAGGCAGTTTTCCGTTATGGCCATGGCTACATCATCGTGAAGACTCCGCCTCCTTCGCAGGCCGCGACTGGTTAGTTGTTGCTTCCTCACTTCCGGCGTATCAGTCTATATCCCCCTTGGCATCAACTTCACTCGTTCACATGGTTCGTCTTCACCCGTCCCTCCCCCTCCCCGGCCACTCCGCTCCCGACTAACTCCACTTCTACCCGCCCTTCCACTTACGAGCGCAATGCCCTCTCTGCTCCGCCCGCTCGAACTCCAAGCCCGCAGTCGGGTCGGTACTCGGCACTGGGTTTGGAGGTGGCGGGGCATGTGGAGCACCCGGGCGGTGGGGGAGGGGGCCCCCCCCGGGGGGGATGTCGCATGTGGCGGCAGTCCAAGGACCCGGACGCCCAGGCGGCTGCATTGCGGTTACTGGCTCCCGGGCTGTTGCATGAGATGGCGGGCAGGTATGATGGCCCGGGGGAAGGGGAGAGGGGGGGAGACATCTCGAGGGGTGCGGGTTGGGTTTTGCTGTACTTGGGGTCCACGTACCACCCTCCGTACCTATCACCCGCCCCGGTGTATCGGCTTCAGTCTTCAGTGGTTCGTCTTGAACCCCCAAACCCTCACCACAACACCAACATAACGACCACCTGCAGTATCCCCTTACCCATATCCCCCACCCGTGATTAATGTATCTCATGCCGTACCCCACCGTACGATGCCGTATGGCCGTCCTTATCCCCTAATTCCCAGGTTGGGTTATCACGTGCCCCTACACCACCTGGCCCCCAGTACGACAACTCAGATGGAGGTGGTGGCGGCGGCCATGCGGTCGGGGGCACCGCAGCGGCTGGCGGCAGACAGCCTGGCGGCAATTGTACGGAGATCTAGCATGTACGGCAGTAAGGGAGTTGTGCTGCTTGCCATGATGTAACCACGCTGGCTGGTAGCCTCCCCCTTGGGCGTTCGTGTCGTATGTATGTATGTATGTATGTATGTATGTATGTATGTATGTATGTATGTATGTATGTATGTATGTATGTATGTATGTATGTATGTATGTATGTATGTGTATGTATGTATGTATGTATGTATGTATGTATGTATGTATGTATGTATGTATGTATGTATGTATGTATGTATGTATGTATGCGCATGCATGCCTTCATCGTGGCGTTCGCCTGTGTCATTTCCATGCCGTGTGACCTGGCAGTTCGTACGGATGCCTCTCTTCCCGCATCATGCCCTTGTTTCGCAACCCCCCCCCCGCGCCCCTCTCGCTTCTCTACTTCGGCGCACCTCCCTTCCCCCCCCCCTTCTTCAGCTACCAGGCGGCTGCGGGGCTGCTGGCAGCGGGCGGGGGCAAGGCGGTGCAGTACGTGGGAGCCAAGGTGGTGAAGGCGGTGCGGCCACTGCTGGCGGGGGTGGGGGTGGGGGCGGGGGTGGGGCGGCTCGGAGCAAGCAACAAGGGGGGGCAGTAGGAGTGCGGAGGCGGCTGTGGAGCTGTTCTCAGTACGGGTGCGGGGTCTGCGTGGTTACCCCCAGAAGTATGAGACCGACAGCTCGGGGGCTCAGGGGGGTGCGGAGGGAGTAGGTGGAGCGGGAGGTACGGACCGACGGCGAGGTCGGGGTGCAGGCGGGGCGGGGTAGGCAGCGCTTGGACTCTCGTGGTTTACGCTATGAGGAGCCGGAGATGAGTGTGGAGAGAGGGGCCACACACGCACACACCGGGATAGGGTTTCTTAAGGTTTTTAGGTTTCAAGGTTTTAGGGTTTTAGGTCTCGACCTCCTGTGTAGGGACCGACGGGTCGCTGTCCGCTGTTCAAAACCTCCGTCTGCAATCCCCCCCCGTGTAGCACCGTCTGTCACAACCTTCGCGCGGTTTCCTTCTTAGGGAGACTTTCTTGGGAGCTTCGAGAAGTACCAGCCTAGGTTGTTGAAACACACAAACTGGCATACGACATTCGAGGCCCCGTTCCCCCGCAATATATACACACACGCGCGCTCCTCCCCCACCCCACCAAACCTAGCTCGCAATCGAGGGGCGGTGGGAACTGGGGGCTGCCCTCCCCTGTTTGTTGCCTGTTGTGGCCATAGAACATGATAGAGCAGGTGATGGTCTCACGAAATGGAGGTGGTTGCCATCCCGGCAAACACGTTGGGTGTGTCTGGTACACAGATGCTCATAATTCATAAGACACGGCTCGCCCGCAGCAACAACACCGCCGCCGTCGCCCTCCACAGTACGACACACAATTCATGTCAGCGTACGGGAACAATTTCCCCCCTTTTATGTGTGTGTGTGTGTGTGTGTGTGTGTGCGAGAGAGAGAGTGAGCGCAAGATCGTGTGCAAACCCTATTGGCTTTGCTGCAGCTCACGTCGCGCACGGACCCCCGCCCTCCATCCGCACCGCAACAGGGGCCCCGCTGGTGTGACCCCCCCCGCGGCCACCTCCTACCTTCTGCCCTAACACACACGTACATACACACGTACATACACACATACACACCCACCCTTATCCTCTATCACCTCATGCATGCACACACGCCGGCCTTACGTACATACACACATACACACACACATGCGCTGCACCACCGGGCCCCACACGTTCACGCCAGAGGCTGCGGCTGCAGCTGCACGCTCGCCCCCCCCGCCGCTCCCCCCGCCGCCGCCGGCCCCCCCGCCGCCTCAATGTCCAGCAACCTTTTCATGGCCGCCTCCAGCTTTGGCGGCCACCGCGTGTTGGCCGCCAGCCAGCCCTCATCCCGCCACCTGCCCCCTAGCTCGAGAGCCGCCTCCAGCTGCCCCTCTGCAGCCGCCAGCTGGCCCTGGCTCCACAACATGGCCGCCAGCGTGGTGTGCGCCTCTGACGCGGTCGGAGAGGGGCAACGCCAAGGGCGTCAGCAGGCAGGGACACAGCAATCCCAGTCCCCTCCCCCTTCCCCTTCCCCTCCTTTTTATTACACTACAAAGAGAGAAGTTATTTGGGTTCTTTGTAGGCCAAGTCCCGACTGCAGCGCCCCCCCCCCACACACACATACACATACACACATACACACACACACCTGCGTAGTTGGGGTTCTTCCTGATGACCCCCTTCACCGCCCGCACCGCGCCCTCCGAGTTGCCGACCTGGTACATCAGCTGGGCCGCCCGCAGTCGGTATCCAGCTATCCCGGGAGCCAGGTCGGCCGCGGTGGAGAAGCAGCCCAGGGCGGCCTCGTAGTCCTCTAGCCGCAGCTCCACATTGCCCTGCTTCCAACAGGGGAGGGAGGGGGACGGGGGGGCAGGGAAGGGGGGAAGATCATCATGTGCGAGAAATTCAGAATTTAAATGAGCTGCCGGAGGCGTCCTCAAGGTCCAAAGTCTCCGAGTTTGCTGCAAGGTCCTTCACGATGTAGTTCCGGATGTTCAACCCGAATACGTTACCGACATTTTAAATTTAAACACTATATTGCAGTCGTCGTGTGGGCTCGTAGAGGGGGGAAGGGGAGGGAGGGGGTTGCGAGGGAGGGAGGGGGGCAGCGGTGTGGGGACATCCCCACGGGTCTTGAGCCGCGGGTCGGCACCAGTCACCTTCCATCACAAACTCATGATCCCACACGAACACGCACACGCCTGCGGAGTTGTTTTCTTTGGTCATCGTACAGCTGCCCATCGGCCCCGTCGTACTCCGCCGCACTCCTGCACCCAACCACCAATCACCTTGTTGAACCAGGCCGCGAACTCCCGGACATCACGGGAGATGGCGCTGTCGCAATCCGCAAGCGCCTCTCGCCACCTGCCGATGTGGCCATGTACGACGAATTACTGCATTGTGTGCTGGTGTACGGCATTACATATGCGGCTCCCGCCTTCCCCCATCGCCACCTCTCCCCCCGGTTGCACCCACCTTTCTCGTCAAGGTTCCGCTTTGCTTTGCTTTAGCTTCACCATCTGATCTATGAGATGGGAAGCTGCAATACCTACAACTTTTCCAGGATGAGCGGTTGAGCTGTGTGTGTATGTGCGTGTGCGTGTATGTGTGTATGTGTGTGTATGCGCTCCCCGAGGGCCCCCCCAATGTCCCCCCCACCTGGCCCCCGCCTCCTCCACATGCCCCTCCCGGGCCAACTGCAACCCGAGCTCCTCCAGCGCAATGGCACGGTTGAGGTACGGCACCGGCGCGTCGGGTGCTAGCTGTACGGCACGAGTGTAATCGTCGAATGCCTGCTTGGCGCGACCCTGTGCGAGACCAGGAAGGGAGGGGACGGGACGGGTGAGGGGCGCGGGGAATCGTCTCCGGGTTTCTTCAGGGCGGTAGTTGAGGTTAGTAGGCTTGCGGCGGTTTGGCCGGGAGGGTGGAGGGGGCGGGAGGGTGAGGGGGGGCTCCGGGGTGCACGAGGTAGCGAGTGGGGGTGGGGGGAATTTGCACGTGTCGATACACACACACACATATACACGCGTGTACCGGGTGGTCGGCATCATCCCGTATCCTGCACAGGCTTCCGTACCTGGGACATGTGTACGTTGCCTAAATTGGACCACACCGACGCCAGGGAGGGGTCCTCGGACAGCATGCGGGCGAAGATCTGTGGCGGTGTGTGTGTGTGTTGGGGGGGGGGTTGGGGGTGCGGGGGTTTGGGACGGGTGGGGATGGACCGGCGGAAATCATCCCCGCGAAGGGGCATAGTTTCGCGTCCGGGGAGGCTTAGGGGATTTCGAAACTGCTCCAGGGACGGTATGCAGCTAGACCGCAGTGTGTGTGTATGTGTATGTGTATGTGTGTGTGTGTGTGTGAGGAACTGAGCCGCTTTAGAGCCCTGAGTAAAGTGGTGAGAGGTGCTGGCACACGGGCAACTGTCTGTCCGTCTGTCTGTCTGTTGTCCGTCTGTCTATATGTCTGTCTGTATGTATGTGCGTTTGCAAGGAATGGGACACCGGTCCGGGAAACGATTACTTTCCTCTGAGCTGGGCTACGTGAACCAGTAGTGTAACCCCCGCAACCCCCTCCCCGGTGTGGTGCCAGGACACCGCGCACGTGGCGGGAGAGAGGGGGGGGGAACAGAGGGGGGGAGAGGGGGGGGGGAAGAGATCGCACCTTTCGCTCACTCGCTGTGGGACCAGTTCCATATGAAGTCGGCGACCCCTCTTTTACCCCCTCCACTTCAACCTTCACCTCAATGCTCCACATGCGCTATATTGACTCCCCCCATTTCCAGCCCGCCAACTCACCACCTCCGCTTTGGCATACTCGCCTCTCGTGGCGGCCTGGATGCCTGCGCCGTACACCGTACAGCGCCTCAAGTATCCCGCAAGTGGCGTATGCATTTGTGACGATAAGGCAAGTTTGAAGTAACTATGCAAGTAACACAAGTTCTATACACATCGATGGACCGTATGGATACATCATCACGCCCAGCAGGTCTCACCTGCACGCAACTCGGGGCTTTCGACATCGGCCAACCGAACGTTATTGGCAACCGCAGCAGGTGGCGTGGTCAATCCTCCGGCCAATACAGCGACGGATAGAACCAAGGCCTTTGCCGCTGTAAGTAGACGCTGCGACAGCTCCGACGCAGGTTGGTCCTGCTGCACCGCATGCAAATATATGTCCCTCCTGGCCTTTTGCAGAGCGCGAAAGCATGCTGAACTGTATCGACATATCCGCCGATGTCCAAGGAGCTCATGTTGGCGCATAACGCACGGCTTATAAACGCGACTATTGTTCGCTTGCATTGTTCTCGCGCAAGCAAGCGCTTTGTTCCTCAGCAGGGGCTAGGACCCCAGTTAAGCTAGCGCACCGAATTTGTGAGTCAAGATATTAACGTTATGACAGATCGATGCTTGTTAAGAATGGTTGCGCTTTTTCAGCGTGTGGCCAACAGCACTCTTGTAGCAACAACGCTTGAATGCAGGGACGGGTATTCCTAAAATAGCCTGGCACGTAATAATTCCTGTCTTGGTGCCACAGACTCTGTGCAGCTGCTGCCAAAGCCAAAACGCCTTGGTTGTACGGCGGTTTGTCATCCATCCTGATTGAAAATGACGCTTTACTCGCTTAACCGCTTGATCTGCGTATCCACGGCTTTGCTACAATCCATCCTAAAATTCTATCCCCATGGGATAGAACCTAACTTATTGCTTGTTGAATCGGTACGGTGCTCGTCCGATGCTTGCAACCGTCATGGATATGAGTTTCCGCGTCACCCCACGCGGATTCCCAAGACAGGTTGCTCCAAGCAGCATGACCAGTAGCAGAAACAACCCCTGATACCAGCGCACAGTAAAAGCCATCTTATTTGTCCTACTATGAGCGAGCCCAAAACCACGGAGAACGACCTGTTGCGCTCGGACCCGGGTGCCGTTTGTATAGTCAGCAGCGGCGAACGTGGGTTCAAAAACAAAATTTCCAGGCTTTCCAGCACCAGCACCGGCAAAAAATAACACACGTCCTTATCACCATTGTTGTTTGTGTCATCAATCAGCAACTTTGTGAATATTTGTAACGGAACAGCCTTGGCGATAATAGCATCGCCTTGACATAAAGCTCATAAGTAATGGCTTTAGCTACTATCAGCAGTAAAAGCAACCCAGCAATCTAACCACACTACTCGCACGTATATGCTAAAGCAAAACTAAAACCTGAACAAACCCTAAACGTTTTACTCACCAACCAAATCCAGCTCACAGCGCCCGCCCGCCCCCTTGTGTATGACACCTACCTGCCACCTTATAAACCCCAAACACTCCGAAAAACACAATCAGCACAATCAGCCCTACCGTTCTAGCCCCCCACCACCACCGCGTTGCCCTCCTCCTCCTCCTCCTCGCCGGCCTTTTCCCTCTCGTCCCCAAACCCACACGTCACCCCCCCCACATATAACCGACCTGGAAAGCCCCCGGGCAACCCCGGCCCACCCCCCACTCCATCCACACCTACCCCCCCACCACCACCAGCATAACCTCTCACTCAGGCAGCGAGTGCAGCGGCATACCCTTCTGATTGCGCTCGATGATCTCCCGAGCCAGCGGCACCTGACGACCAAGAACCAAACTGCTCACAGTGCCGCGACCGCCAGCGCCACGTGCCGTACGACCCACCCGCCGTACATACTCCGAGGGGTCGCGGGGGAAGTCGAACAGTATGACGTGCTCACAGTCCAGTACGTCAATGCCTGCGACATGGAGTCGTGCCAGCGAAGGAAGGAAGGGAGGGAAGGACGTGTGTGTTCGTGTAGGTATGTATGTATGTGTGTGTATGTGGTGATTCGTGGTGTTGGTGTTGGAGAGAGGGGAGGTGGAAAGCACCAAGTGGGAAGCGTCAAGGACGACGAGGGCCGCCCGGAAGGTTACGAAATGAGAATGTGCACACAAAAAAGTGATAACGGATCGACTTGAACCCGGATGTTAACCTCTGGTTGTAAGAGTGGGGTGATTAGGGTTATGGTGGCGGCGGAGGGCGTGGGTGACGTGTGGCGACGGGTCGTAGTGTAGTTGGGTGGTGGGTGGGAGGCCCGTGGCTCGGAGCTCCGTGTCTTCCCCTCCTACCTCGGGAGGTGCGGTCCGTAGCCACCAGCACCAGGGCTGGGCCCCCCTGGTCGCCCCCCTCCCCCCCCTCCGGCCGCTCCCGGGGCTCGTGAGACATCTCGCCCCGGGCCGCCCCGCCCTGCTGCGGCAGCTGGGGTGGCTGTGGCGGCTGGGGTTGCTGTCGGCGCCGTACAGGCCTGAGGAACTCCGCCATCGCCTCGGCCCGCAGATCGTCGCGGATGGCCTCGTGGTACGGCAATACCCTACGCGTTGGGTACGGCATGTGCACAGCAAGGTATTTTAGGCCGAGGTGGCGCAAGAGTGGGGGGAAGCCGACATGCTGAATGAAGGAGGGGGGGGGTGGCCCGCACTGCCACACACACACATACACATACGTCTTATGTTGTACATCCCCCTCATTTCCCCCCCCCAGCCCCCCCCTCTCTTACTTGTATTTCTGCTGCTGTGGGTCAGTCCGCAACAGGAAGTTCTCCACATCGCGACACGCGTCGATTTTGTTGCAGAAGACCAGGGTGCGGGGGGCCCGGTGCCGCTCCAGCAGCGTCTTGAGCGCCTGGGGGGATTTGGAAGAGGGTGTGTGTGTGTATGACGGCAGTTGACGGCAGACAAAAACGTCTTCAACGTGTGGATATCCCCGGTGTGTTTTGACCCCCCCTCCTCTTCCCCCTTCCCCCTCACCTCCCAGGGGGAGAGGCCCTTACCTTGTCCGGCTGCTTCACTACCCGACCCCTTGTTCGTGTACTGCACTTTTATCCGTGGGCGCGGGGCACACACACAAACACACATACACACCTCCGGCCCTTCTTCCCCCTCTCCCCCACCTCACCTCCAGCTTCCTCTTCCTGCCGCTCTCCTCCGTCACCTCATCCCCCCCGCTGCAATCCACAAGCTCCTCCACAAGACCTGAAGCCCGGGGTTGAGGAGTTTAGGGTTTTATGGGAAGGGTTAGGCGGGGTCAGGGGTTGAAGGGACGTAAGAAGCGAGGTGAGAGAGTACGGAGGTGAGCACCCCGAGGTATGTACGGAGGTACGGGGACTGTACTGCGCACTCATGAATAACCGGGGTAGGAGGCCTGGAGCCGAACCCGCCAAAACCCTTTTTCTCCCCCCCCCAACCCCCACACCCGCCAAACCCACCTGCTGCCGTACGATGTAGTCCGGGTCCAAACACCGTCCTGATCCCGCCCTCGCCCTCCCCCCGGGGCCAGACATCCTTCAGCTCGGCAAACACGTGCTGTGGCAGTGTGGCGGTGACCAGCACGAAGCGCAGGGAGGGCGGGGCGGCGGCGTGCAGGGGGACGATCTGGGCGCTGAAGTCGGCCCGGTCGCCTTGGGGGGGGTGGGGGGGTGGGGGTTGGAGGTTTGGGGGTTTGGGGGGAAAGGGAGATTTGAGTGGCGGCGGGTGGAATTAGGCTGAGGATCGAAGCATAGACGATACACGATAGATATGCTCCAGGAGAAGACACACATTGCATCCAAAATATATTCACTGGGCCATGATGGTATGTGTCTTAAATAGGAAGGTATTGGCGAGGCTCGACGAGGCCATTGCCAAGTTGGGAAACGTAAAACTAGCTGCAAAGATCTTGTTTGCAAACTAAAGGCGGCAAAAGAGAGAAAAAAGAACGGACAGCGTAACGTGAATAATATGCCGACATCGCGGCGCGAATAGTAAAGTAAGTGTGTTGCAGATTTCTTGTCCACTGCCACGCTGCTTGCTAGCTGACATGCATGCATGTGTTCCTCCCAGCTGGGGCGGCCCCCCGGCAGCTAACACACCCCTGGCCCGACCAACCCAACCATCTAGCTCGCCGACGTAGCGCGAAACAACAAACGACGGAACGCAAGGACTCACCTGGGCAGGCGGCACAAGCCAGGGAGGCAGCGGGCACATGCAAAGCAACAAAAGCAAGATAAAAGGTGAGCCGCGGAAAAAAAGGTGGGGGAGAGACAATTTGGGAATGCGCCTCAGCCGAGTGTACTTTGACCTATCGCTGATGCTGCTGCGGCTACTGCTTCGCGGCTGCCAGGTTAAAGCCCCAAGATACAACGAAACAATGCGTGCGTGTGTGTGTATGGGAGACGGGGATGGGGGTTACGGATGTGTATGTGGAGGGAGGAGGGTGTGTGTGGGGGGGGGGGTAGGATCACCCCAAGAAAGCCGGGCATGTCCGCAACCGGCGGGCCCCACCCACACGGGGGGGAAGGGGTTGGGCATGCACACACACACACGCACATATTGCCGTACACCCACCCGTACTTACCCATCAGTACATCCACCTCGTCCAGCACCAGCATACGGCAGTCAGTCAGCTCCAGGGTGCCCCCCTGCAGGTGCTTCTGCAGCCTCCCCGGCGTGGCCACCAACAGGTCCACTCCCTCCCCCAGTACCCCCTTCTGAGTACGGAAGCTGACCGCCCGCGCCTTCTCATCCTTCTGACCCCCCGTGAAGGCAGCTGTACGGCAGCGTAACCCGGCGCTGCTGAGCGCCCGGGCCACACGGAGAACCTGTTGTACGAGCTCTGTACGGCAGTGAACACAAGGGACGAGAGAGAGGGAAAGAGAATGGCGGCGCGGGCGGGCGGGCGGTTGTGTGTGTGTGTGTGTGTGTGTGTGTGTGTGTGTGTGACGTAATGGCGGTACTCCTGTGGGGAGGGAGGAGGAAAGACGTGAACCACGTGAACGAGTGAAGCTGCTGCCAAGGAAAGAGTGTGCAAGAAGATGAACTGACCAGTAGGCGTTCTTGAAGGCGGCGTCCCCGGAAGGGGAGGGAAGGGGAGAGGGTGAGGGTGCTGTCGCGATGAGGGTTTGCCAACAAACCGTTAACGCCGTCACGACCGTTTTAGACGGTGTTTTCGCCGTTCCAACTCCCCACGCCGCTCCCTTTGCGCGCTTTGATGACTTCACTCCCCACCGCGGCGATCTGTCGGTCGGTCACTCCCCACCGCCTCTTCCCCCATTCACCCAAACCCCACCCCACCCCCCACCCACCCAACCCCCCACCCCACCCCACCCACCCCCCACCCACCCACTGTGGGGGCCACGACAATGCCCCGAGGGCATCCGGGCCGGGTGACCCGGGTGCCCGCAGCCAACTCCTCCTGCCGCAGTATCTGGACGGGGGGCAGGGGGCGGGGGCGGGTGGGGCTTGGGGGTGTTGTGCTCTGGACTGGGTGAGTGGGTGAGTGAACATGGTTCGGGTCAACAAGCAGCGCGGGTGCGAGCTGGTGGCCTCCTCGCTCCGAAACCATGTGGGCCCCATCCGGATGTCAGTACGGCAATCGGGAAAACCCTAAACAAAACCCTAAAGAACTCCCTTTCCCACTGGCGTGACGAGGGAAGTTGGAGAGCGTTGTACGTGTGCGCATGCGTGTGTATGTATGTATGTGTCATGTGCGACATGTGCCTACACCACGTTGTCAACCCCCCCGTCTCCCCCCCTCACTCACACACCCCTTTCCTGCCCCTCCTCCCGCCCTACCCGCCCCCCCCACCCCAACAACAACAGCCCCAACCCTGGCTTCAGCACGCATCTCCCTCCCCTCCGCCCTCTGGACGTTGGCAGTTATAATCTTTCTCTCGTACTCCTTCCTAAGGATTTTCCCTCTCCCGCATTTCCCTCCCCTCCCTCCTCGTGCCGCTCCCACCCCACCCCCTGACCTGCATCAAGGGCGCAAGGTAAGCCAACGTCTTGCCACTGCCCGCTTGGTCGGCTAGGACGATCGGGGCGCTAGGCGGGGCCGGGGCTCGCTTGGTTCCGGAGCCGGTGCCGCAGAGGGCGGAGAACGCCAGCGCCTGGGCACGTGTTGGAGGAGAAGAGCGATACTGGTATACGGGTGCCGCGGAAAGCGAGGGCGGCAATAGAGGACCCGCGGGGGGTCCGGCGCTTTGCTTTTGTTAACAGCATGCAGGGGTATCGGATTGATGGGGGGACGGACCGTTTTGTTGGGTAGTTAGTTATTTCGGCAGTTAAGTAGGTTAGGTAGGTAGTTGGGCTTCTTAGAGGGCTCTAGGGGGCCAGTTCGATGAATGTGACGCGCACCGAGAAGACCCGTACCTGGATGTGAGAGGGTCGGGAGATACCCAGGGTTTTCAGCGCCGAAACCACTTCCTCCATAGCGCCCACATGCCGCCAGCTGCTGCCGGCGAAGAATGTGCCTTTGTCGCCGTCGTCCGGTCGTACAAGAGGCAGGTCGTACGGCAAGGGCCGGTTGCCGGTGGACGAGCCCGGCGGCCGTGCGACGGGGGCGACGGGGGCTGACGTTGCATCCGCCGCTGCAGTGACGTCACCGGCGGCGGCGGCGTCACGTCCTGCCGTACGACCCTCCCGGCGGCCGCCTTCCTCCCGGCTCCGGCCGTCATCACGGTTGCGACCGCCACGGTCCCCGCGCTGTCCGCCATCGCGCCTAGCATCGTGACGGTCACGGCCCCCGCGGCGCTCGTCCATATTGCCACGGTCCCTGTACAAGTCGCCGCGCCGCGCCCACTCAGCCTTTTCCCGCCGCTCGTCCTTGCCGCCGCCACGGTGGCTCCGCTCCCCGTCATATTCCCGGTCCCGCCTGTCCCCTTGTTGCCTCCTCTCGCCGTCGGGGCCTTCCAGGCGGCTGTAGCTACCTGACTTTCCGCTACTGCTAGTGTTGCTGCCGCTGCCTCCACGCATGCCACCCCCCTCGCGGCTAAACAACGGGCGGCGCTCCCGGCCACTTGTGCTGGGCCGCCTGCTACTAACCCCTCTATCTTCTCCTTCTTGAGGCACTTCATCGGAGAACCGTCGACGACCTGAGCGCTCCCGTTGCCGGCCATGTGAGCTTCCATCGTCGCTTCCAAAACCGTCGCCGTACGCGCGACGAGACCCTCTAGGACGCGGATTTCGGCCAGGAGCGTCAGTTTCATCCACTTCGGCAAAATCTTGTTGCCATGCGACGTTGCGGCGACGGTCTGCTGGGGCCCCAACAGCCCTACGCAATTGTCATGGTCAAGTAAATGACGTTTTATCCTACCGAATGAGTTTAAAATAGCCATGTAATGCAATCTCATTAAGAATCAGAACGGAAACTGTAATACGTAGTTTGTGGAGGCGCAGAATGGCACTCGACGGAGGCAAGCGGCGGCGCAATTTGCGTTTTGGAGAACACCTTTGCACTGACCTGACCGCCTGAGATGCCGATGGGACTGCTGCTTGGCGATGAATCCATGGACCTTTAGCGCGAGTCCGCGTAGAGGTAAATATTCTGCAGAAACGTGAGCGTAAGAAACTACGGTTCAGAGACTGACTTTGGAAACAGAAGGTAAACTAACAAGCTACCTGCAAGGATTTCGCAGCGTATTCATGTCGTGACACGGAAGCCGCTTTTGCTATGCTTTGTCCTAAAGAAGTGAAAATAGACGAAGCACCAGCAGCTAAAAATGTATGATGTTAAGTGGGATGGAAAACTAACAAGATGCGTTGAGATTAGGCGTGTCATGCGGAATTCCTGGGTTCCCGGTTTCGATTTTCGAGAAATTATGACGGTTACAGCGGTTAGTGTACGGGCTCTGGAAAAGCTTCGGCCGTCTGGACCGCGGAGGCGGTTGGCAGAAGCAGCAGGAAATTCAATTTAACTGTTTGCGAGCATGAGCATAATATTGCGATAGCTTTGCGATGCTTCCGGGCCCTCCTCTGAGTGAGTCATGCTTGCAAAGCTGCACAATTCGCAGATGCTAGTTCAAATGCCACGAATATTCTGCTTAAGGCCTGTACCTGGAGCAGCCGTTACTGCAGCTTTCCTAAAGTCTAGCCCGTCGACGCCATCCACCTTGCCTGTGCTTGTACTAGGCCATGACAGCTGGGCCGCTGCTTCGAATGCCTCGCCCTGCATCTGTGCCATCCACTCAAAGCCATCCAGCCAGCAGCGTTGCCATTTGCACCACCGCTCTCCCGTCTGCGCCTCCATGGCCTCCACATCAAGCCCAGTACCATTGGCTAATTCGGGCTCACACAAGCGCCATCCTCGGATTCGCCCAGCTCCATCTGCTCTCCTGTCCAGCTCTACTCCAGCCCTAAAAGATCTCCCAGGCGTCCCCTTCAGCTGCTTCACCGCCGCATCCCACGGCGGCAAGCGCATACGGTGTACGGCAGCCTCCGCCGCTGCCACCGAGGACCTCGACCACCCGCCTTCCTCACCCTCTCCATCTACCGTCGACCCCTCCACATGTACGACAATGCCCCAGCGGCGGCAGACACAGCCCACACCGTCATCCCCCGAGTCCTCGCAGCCGCCAACGGCGCTGAGGGTGGCGACGACGGAAACGACTACTGCCGCCGGCGCTGAAGCAATCACTGCCGGCAGTAGCCGCAGCATCAGTAGCAGTAGTAGCAGCAGCAGTAGCCCGCCCTCCCAGCCCGCGCTCACCAGTGGCTTAGGTCAGGTCATCGCTTCCGCCTCCAACTACGTACGAGTGGAGCTCTACCAGCTGTTGCCTGATGAGGAACCCACTCCCCCGGACTGGCGGCCGCCGCACTTGCGGCCGCGGCCGGCGGCGGCGGCGGCAGCGGCGGCGCCATTGGCAGCAGCAGAGGCCGTAGCGGCCGCAGTTTCCCCACCGCCGCCGCCGCCGTCCCCGCCGCCGCTGTCTCCTCCTCGCCTGCTTCTGTGCAGCATTCGTTCGCTTCTTCGCAAGCTGCGTCAGGACGTGGTGGTGGGTGATGTGGTGCGAGTGAGCTCCATCGACTGGCGGGAGGGCCGCGGAGTGGTTTCGGAGGTTCTCCCCCGCAGCAGCCGCCTGGTGGACCCCAACGTGGCCAATGTGGACCACGTGCTGCTGGTATTCGCACTTGACCAACCGCCGGTGGGTGTACGGCATGATGGGGGTTATAGGGGTTTTTAGGGTTTTGCAAATGTGTTCGCGGTTGTGCGCAGCACCGGGGCCCCCTTACCCCTCCCCTCCCTCCTCCGCTCCGCCCCCTTCCCCTCTTACCCCCCTTAACCCCCCCCTCCTCTCCCCCCCTCTTATCTCCCCCCTGTTGTCCGTTCCTTCCGTCAGTTTGAGGAGCTGCAGGTGAGCCGCTTCCTGGTGGCCGCGGAGGCCGCCGGACTGCCCTTCAGCCTTGTTCTCAACAAGGCGGACCTGGTGGGGCGGGAGGTGGTGGAGAAGAGGGTGGCGCAGTGCAGGTAGGAGGAGGGCAGAGGGGAGGGCAGAGGGGAGGGCAGATCAGGGATCGGGCCGTCAGTGAGTGTACGGGCTTTCGGGACGTGTGGCTTGTGTGTGTGCGAGTTGAAAGCCGCTGTCGGTGGTGTCAAAATGCCTTGGGGTGGTGGATGATGCGTTAACGTGAGTTGGTGGTGCGTTATGAGTCTGTCCGTCAGTCGGTCTGCAGACCCAACCCCTGCTGACGTCACACCTCGGGCGTTTCTCGGCTCAGTTGGCTCGTTGCGTCGTGCATCATATCATTCTCTGCCTCCCCCGCGCCCCTCCCCCCTTTGTGGGCCCCCTCCCCCCCCCCTCTCAGGTCGTGGGGTTACGAGCCTCTGGTACTGAGCTGCGAGGGGGGTTGGGGGGTGGAGGCGGTGGC
>NW_003307546.1:1704803-1715613 GCF_000143455.1 Volvox carteri f. nagariensis | reverse complement strand
GGGCGGGGGAGGGGGAGGGGCAGCAGAACTGGAACCAGATCCCCCCTTCCCCCCCTCCCCCTCCCCCTCCCTTGTAAGGCTGATCCGTTCCTGATCCGCGGGTGGCCGCCGAGCCCGGCTCTCTACTCCCCCCTTCCCCCCCCTTCCCCCCGAGGTCGCCGCCTTCAAGATCGCCTTTCTGTCAGTTCATCTTCTTGCACACTCTTTCCTTGGCAGCAGCTTCACTCGTTCACGTAGTTCGTCTTTCCCCCCCTCCCACCCCGCCTTCCCCCCCCCAACCCCCCCCCTCCCACCCCACCCCCCAGGGCCGCATCTCCGTGGTTGCGGGTCCCTCCGGGGCAGGCAAGTCCTCCCTCATCAACTTCCTGCGACTTGGGAGACACAGACCGGAACAAAGGATAGACGCAGCCACGGGGACACCGGCGACAGCGGCGGCAGCAGTAGCGCCGGCGGCTGCGGAGGTCAACACGCTGCAGCTGCCGGCGACCGCTGTACATGTTGTATATGGGAATGGCAGCAACGTGAATACGCTACGCGGCGACTCGGATTACGGTACTGAGGATGAGGCGACCACCGGGCGTGGAGCTCAAGCGGCTGGGATGGGTGGGGCGGAGGGGGAGGAGGGCCGGCACGAGGAGGGGGGGGAGGGGGGTTTAGGGTTTCTGGCTGTCGGTTCCGTTTCCAAGATTGGCCGTGGTATGCACACCACCACTTCGGTGACTTTGTTGCAGCTGGCTGGGGGAGGCTGGTTGGCCGACACGCCGGGATTCGGACAGCCCGCCCTGGAGGAGTGAGTGTGGTGTGGTTTCGGGGCGGGGCAGGGGGGAAACGCGGGTGGCGGGAAGCTTGTGCATATGTGTGTGTGTGTATTCAAACTACTCAGCCACGGATAGGGAGGAATGGTTGAGGTTGGCGTACGAAGGATGTACGACATGAGTAGATATGTACGAATGTATTGTGAGTACACGGACGAACCCATTTAGCTCGTAAATCTCTACGGTCTACGTACGGCATGTATACCATTCCCCACGGCATCCTGAGCTGCCCGGTTGTACAGCGCGGGTATTCGGAGAACCCCCCGCGGTCTCCCTTCCCCGCTCCAATCTCTCTGCTTCTTACCTGCCGTACATCGGCAGTACGGACACTATCGTACTCACTCTTGCCACCTTTGCCAGCTTCTTTGGTTGTACAAACTGCGTCAGTCTTCCCCCCCCACGAGCCCGTCTTCCTCACACCCCTCATACCTCCTCCCTCCCCCCTCCCCTCTCCCCCCTCCCTCCCCCCTCCCTCCCCCCTCCCTCCCCCCTCCCTCCCTCCCCCCTCCCCCCCGCTCCCTCCCTCCCTCCCTCCCCCCTCCCCCCTCCCCGGTCCTCCAGCCTATCCTCCACGGACTTGTCCCGCTACTTCCCCGAGCTGCTCGCCCTCACCGCCGCCTCGCCGTGCCGCTTCGCTGACTGCCTCCACCTTTCTGAGCCCGGCTGCTCGGTGGGCGCGGCGGGGCTGGCCAGGTACCCGCACTACCGGCGGTTCCTCCAGGAGATCAAGGTAGGGGGGTTCGGGGCCGGGGAGAGGCTGTGTGCGTGTGCGTGGATGGGGCTAGGAAATGTGTATATGTGTACATGTACGTATTCATGATGTTGTTACAGGGGGGTATAGCTTCACCAGCGGCCCCCTTTCCCTTGGAGGCAGTTCCCTGCTCTCCCCTGCGATAGGGGCACCCTAATCCGTCACCCCATCCGATTTCAGAATGTATTCGTTGGGTTCAGCAACTCACCACCAGCATCCAACCAAATCTAGCGGATCAACTGCGCCTCAACTTAGTTCCTGGTCAGCTCGCAAGTTGATATAATCACGTCCTACACCGTTCACAAGACGGGGAGCCACCTCCCAATTCAGAGGTCGGCAGGCGGATTTGAACCCGGAACCTCCGGGAGCAGAAGTCAGGCTATGTATGTATGTATGTGTGGTGCACGGGAAGGAGTCGCTCCAGGGTCGCTCCCTGGAGTCGCTCCAGGGTTGCCATTTCCTACTGGCGGCGCAGTCGTCCTATCAGCACATATACACACACACTCTCTATGTCCATCTCTCCATCTCTCCCTCTCGCGCCCACACACATACACATACATATACACACACGCGCACAATGTGTCCGCCACCCAATACCACAGATGCGGGAGTCATGCGACGTACGGCAGCTTCAGCGCGGCAAGGCGGAACGTGAGGGTGTGACGAAGACGAAGAGCGTCCGTGGGGGGGGAGAGAGGCAGGAGATCCGACTGGATCCTCGTCGCCACCGCCGGCAGTCGCGACAGAGCGCTCGAAGGGCGGGGAAGCTGGCGGAAGAGGAGCTGTTAGGGTGAAGAGGCTGGCTAGTGGTGGTTGGGCGTTGGGCGTTGGGAGGAGGCGGCTGGTGCGGCTGTCCATGGCAGCGTTTGTCTACAGACGTGTCCGTGCGTCCGTACTGCCACTGCAACTGATGCTGCTGGGGCTAATGTTCAGTTTAGCTGGAAGGAAATAGTTTATAGTTTTGGTGTGTTGCAAAGGGTGTTGCGTGGAAGGTGCCTCGACAGGCAGGCGGTTGGTGTGTGCTCGTCTATCTTGGATCTTGAATCATGGGATAGCGACTTGGCGGGGCCATTGCTTTGCGGTTTAGGATTTAACCGGGTTTTCTCTGGATGAAGAGCGCGGACAGCTGACGAGCTTTCCTGCAACCGTATGTTGGCGACCCTGGAAGTGTTAGAAAGCTTAGAAAGCTTAGAAAGTTAGAAAGCTCGATATAGTCGAACAATGAGCACAAAGGAATGTGCTATGTGCTTGGGAAATTGCAAGAGGCCAGCACAAATTTGCTATGTTGTCCTCAGCGCCCACCCAAAGCCTTCGGGCCTCAGCTTTGCATGGGCCAAGTTCCTGCTCTTAATTTCGGCAATTCCATCAATTAGGCATACAACATCGTTAGCAGGCATAAATCTCTGCTGTCCATGACTATGTAGAGGAGGCGCGCAAGCATAACAGTTGAGTATCTCTACTGCCGAACCATTTTTTTATAGATGCATTGTCTTCAAGACCTAGTCCTGTTCTTCTTATGCTTTACCACAACGAGAAGCGCGGAGGGATATCGCTGTACCTATGTGTAACGAAAAGGGCTTGCATGCATGCATGCACCATGAAGCAAATCCTAAAGAAAGGCGTAAATGTAAAAACATGTATGGCAAAGCCAACGATGTTAAACATGTGAGCGTGGAACTGACGTGTGCAAAGTACAACTCGAACTTGCAGCAGTAAATCTTCCAAATAGCTAACGTATCCATATAGCATAGGAAAATTAAATACACATGCGCTCCATGCATAAATTCTCCAACTGGACGAGCTACCATGTCTGGTTGAGAGACCTGCCGTACCCCAACCCTACCACGTCCGTACTCTTTTGGATAAAACAAAGGTGGCCCCAATGTCCAAGCATCATTCACATTTTGAGCTGCACCGCATTCGTCGTTCATTGTAATCTCCTTATAACAAGATGGCCATGTCGACGATGCGCGTTGGTGCTGCCCCTCGTGTGGCCGTCGCCCGCAGCCAGGTGCGCAGAGACGCTCTCCTACCGATCCTTTCACTCTTACATGTGCATTTAATATAATCTTGCAAATGTTGATTGCTCAATGGCTAGGTTAGAAATGGGTCAGTGTATTGGGGCATCCGCCGACGTTACAGGTTGGCTTGCGAGTGGCCTCCATGTCACTTCACTACGTACACATATCTATTCATGTTTTCATGAATGATTCTTGCCTTGGTCGTGGGTCTGACGCCAAGTTGCCCCGCCCTTATCTCTTGCTTGCAGTCTGTGAAGGTCGTCGCTCGCGGTAGCTGGCGCGAGTCTGCCACCGTCACTGCTCAGCCTGCTGGGTAAGAACTAATTAGTTGCTAATAGATTTTGTAGGTCGAATGGATCTAGCCCTTCTCCCTAGGACGCCGGGCAACGATCTCAGCTACTTAAGCAACGCTCTCCACGCCGGAAGTAAATGGAGATCTCTCCAGTCTTTATGTATTTTATTATCATATATATCTGCTTCTTATTATTTCATCTTTCATCGCTGTCATAAATACTAGGTGTGACGAAATAGCCACCTCAACATCTTGCGACGCTTTGGCTGAGTTTCTGTGCCCCTATCCGTCTTCCCCAATTGTTTTGCAGCCGTGCCTCATCTTCCAACCGTGTCAGCCCGACTCGCTCCGTGCTGCCTGCTAACTGGCGCCAGGAGCTCGAGAGCCTGCGCAACGGCAACGGCAACGGCGCTGCTGCTGCCCCGGCTCCGGCCCCGGCTCCGGCGCGCTCCTCTTCCGCCAGCTGGCGCTCTGAGTCCTCCGCTGCCCCCGCCGCCGCCTCCACCCCATCTCGTAGCACCAAGAAGCCAGTGACCCCGACCCGCACCAGCCTGCCGGCCAACTGGAAGCAGGAGCTCGAGAGCCTGCGCGGCTCCTCCTCTTCCTCGCCGGCTGCCGCCGCCCCCGCCCCCGCCCGCTCGAGCTCAAGCCCCAAGAAGGCCGTTACTCCCACTCGTTCCTCCCTGCCGGCCAACTGGAAGCAGGAGCTTGAGAGCCTGCGCGGCGGCTCTTCTTCGGCTGCCTCAGCGCCTGCCGCCGCCGCCGCGCCTGCCGCTGCCTCGGCCCCATCTCGTAGCCCCAAGAAGGCCGTGACCCCGACTCGCTCTTCTCTGCCCGCTAACTGGAAGCAGGAGCTCGAGAGCCTGCGCGGTGGCAGCAGCAGCAGCAGCTCTGCCCCAGCCCCGGCTGCCGCCCCAGCCCCGGCTCGCTCCTCCTCCGCCAGCTGGCGCACCGAGTCCCCTGCCCCCGCCAACGAGAGCTCCTCCGCCGCCGCCAAGGCCGGCACCAACCCCTGGACCGGCAAGGCCAAGATTGAGATCAAGCGCACCACTCTGCCGGCTGACTGGCGCCGCCAGCTCTAAGGAGCTCGGGCCGCACGAGAGCGCGAGTCCTTGGAACACCTGCTCGATGGCGCGATGACCCAGATCGCCTGGCGTGATGTTTTGAAGTTCGGAGGTGTGGTAGTGCGCGAGGTTTGTGGCGGAGGGTGATGGCAGGACATCCCTTCTGACACGCGCGTGTGAGCCTGGATGCTGGGCGGTAAGGAGAGAGGGACGAGGAGTTTACGGGAAGCCCGGATTGAGTCGTCTGAAGTTTACCCAGGCGCTAAGGCTTGACCCTTTTTTGTTGGGGTCCGCTGAGTGTTTTGTCGGGTAAATGGCGATGCGTCTGAACTTCTGCCCATGTGACTATAGTGGTCGAGAGAGGGGCTGGGCTGGGGTTTTTGCACATCTCTGCCGGCGCACGCCTCTTAGTTCGGTGTTTTGTTTTTGGTTATACCGAGCTTTTGATCCACTGTGACATTGGCTGGCAGGGATTCGGGAAGCGGGTGATGAGTTGGAAAATCGGGCACGGTGTGCATGACGAGAAGAGCGATTTGAGTTCGATGTTTTGGCCCTGCTCGCAGCTCCGGTTCCGGATTTTGCTGAGCTCGAGCGCAGTTTTTGTTAGTGGCAGGTGCTTGTTTGTTCCCTTCAGCGACAGGAGCGGGGCATGGCGGCATTGCTTCCAGAGCGCTGAAGAATTAGGTAACAGTTTTGTATTGTGGTTATTCGGGGAGCCGACCACCGACGCGAAATGGACACCTTGTTTTTGATACAGCTGATTCGCGCTTCATAAATGGTGTCTGGACAATGTCTACGGCTGTTTCTTTTTTTGGTAGATATGGTTCTGTGGGTTTTCGGTTGGCAGCCAAGATTTGTCTTGGCGCCTTGACGCTCGCTGTAATGTGGTGCAGATAAAACGAAGTGTAACTTACAACTGACGCTGATCATATATTTCTTACCTTTTCTCATGCTTTCGAAATGTACGAACGTGATCTGCAGACACAAAGCTGAACAGCAGGATGAACTGTTAATACTGTCCTGCCCAAAACAAGATCATACCACAGCTCAATAAGAGCGGAGTTCCCATGAATTACATGATTTCCGAACTTGTTAGACATGCCGTTACAGTTAGTTAACGGTTACTAGAACACAGCATAGGACTGCTCATAACGTACAGACTCTTCTATCAAACAATTACCCTTGTCGAAAGGAGGGATCTAGTTGGGTGATGCTTCAAATCAGGAAATGCCGAGTGTTGCGGAATATTAATGTTGTTGACTTGAGCAGGTGTCAGTTTAGCCCAGACTGCAAGCGCACTTCGCAAAGTTTCCAAAGCATGTCTATACTTCTGCAATCCATTCATGTTAACATTTAAAATAGTTAGTAGAACTTGAGGAGGCATTTTAGCCTTTACTGCGTCCATCGCCGTAAACATCCCGTATCCCGCCACCATGATATGGCCTGCTATATTCCGCGCGCGGACAAAGGACCTAAATGGGTTTTTGCAGCACTTGGCGAACGCTCATATGACTGTGGGATCATGGTCGATGTACGCGACACTAACCCCGCTGCGGCGGTGGGCCCTGCCGTCTGTTCCGTAGTGCCACCGGACAGCCTGGAGAGTTACGCAGCCTTCATGACGAACGGGCGCGCCATATTAAGTGCAATTCGCGTGGTCATCAGTGTCTACGTAATGTCGGACTTCAATGTAATGTCCGACTAGGGTGAGGGTGAGGGTGAGGGTGAGGGTGAGGGTGAGGGTGAGGGTGAGGGTGAGGGTGAGGGTGAGGGTGAGGGTGAGGGTGAGGGTGAGGGTGAGGGTGAGGGTGAGGGTGACACCCAGGGCGAGCTACCCCCCGGGCAGCACCGCACCGATTCGCGCTTCCAGACTCGCTGCCAGAGCGTGATGATGCCAGCGGGTGCCCGCGTTGGCAGTTACATCGCCCGATCCAGCTTCAACCATCAGTTGGTATGCTCTGAGCGGTCGTCTAGCGCACCGCCTAGGTGCAACAGATTCATTGGAGCATCAGCCCTTTAGCGATACTGCGGAATTGGAATGTCCCTATCCACTCGGTAAGCAATCTCATCAAAGAGGGAAAACCAATCCCATCGAAGAATGAGGAAACGGGTTTCCGTACAGCTCTTACAGCAGGTCTTGTCGGCCTCTAACCCTAACCGCCTGCGACCCCCGGAGGCCCCTTGGAGGTAATTGTCGTACACATGGCCTGCCGTACACATTGGAGCGAGTAGCCGGTAGTGCGGTTGTGTTCGGACATGACAACAAAGGGCTTTTCGCTGCGCTGTCATACGTTTCCCTGTTTTAAAGATTTATGGACTGTCGTGCAGCATCAACTCGCAGGAGCTAAATCAAGATGGCATCAGCTCTTGGCGCGCGTGGCAGACATCACACCGGGGGGGACGAGCGGCACGAATGGTGGAATGAGCACCCGGGAATGTGGTGGAATGATAACCTTTCAATCTCAAGCGCCCCACTTCCAGGTTTCGGTCTCTTTTTTTTAAGGAAATGAAGTACGCGATAATGATGCGGATCACCACCCGTTTCTATATTGGTTCGGCAGGCTGAAAGGCGTACGGCACCGTACGGCAAGGCACGTTGGTCGACGGCCCTCCCAGGCCAAAATTATACTTCATGGAGGGGGTAATTAAGGTTTATGTTGTTTTCCCCCTCCACCACCGCTATCACCACCGACGCGCAATCCTCTGCTCAATTCTGAAATGTACAGCAAGCCGAATTTGAAATATAGCGAGGGCTGCTCAGAGAAAACCCTAAGTCCTGTTGTGGCTGTTGGCAAAACATCAGTACGACAAAGTACGATACTCAGGGCTTTGTTCTCATCAGGATCAGAAGCTCAAACCCTAGATAGTAGTAGATGTCAGACAAGACATGTCCACGCAGTCATCATCCAACATGGCCATCTGCAGCCAACAGACTTCAGTCCAACTTCAGTTTGCTGTCGCAGTCTCACATTCACACACCCTGCCGACACAGTCACCACCACACGGCCCGTTCCACCACCACACGGCCCGTTCCACCACCACACGGCCCGTTCCACCACCACACGGCCCGTTCCACCACCACACGGCCCGTTCCACCACCACACGGCCCGTTCCAGCACACTCTCTAACGATGTCGGCGTTCGTTCTTCCCAAACCGATCCCAAACCCATTGACCCCCCCACCCCGAGAAGATTAGAAAGAAACACATAAGGCCCATGACACAGTCTGTTTTGCGCCTGCGCATGAATCAAGTCAACAAAGTCATCGAAGGCCATAACGATAACGACCCACGGGTCAAAAGATCGGTCATCCCTGCTTTGCCCGGCATATGAAGCTTAGCCAGTTAATCGATGTGAGTCTCCCGCCATTCGGTTTGTCCATCGTCTACTAAAAAGTTTGTCTCGGCCTGTTCGCCTGTCCGTCTGTCAGTCAGTCAGTTTGTCAATCAGTCAGTCACTCAGTCCTTTTTTAATCCATTTGCCCTCACGTGCTAGGTCAAGCACGCGACCCTAATTGACGCAGACCCGACCCCTCCCTAATTTGGCAATAACCCCAGTCACAGCCTGGACAGGCCCCCTGCCGACAGCCCCGACTCGGCCGCCGCTCTTGACACCAGCTCCGAAACCGCGCCCACCACCGTCTCTGACCGGGCTTCCTACGAGGGATATACGAAATTTAGTTTGCCGGGTTTCACAACCTGGGGGCCGCCTCACAAACAGTACGAAACGCCTTAGTTCTTTGTTTGTTGTCAATCGGTCACGATACTGTTCAACTTGCATCTTTTGCTGCATATGTTTTACACATCAACAGCAATACTGGCGGAGAGATGCATAAAGGGCTATAAGAAACGCGGGAATGGCAGTTCGGGTCGCGTACCATTCTCAGCCGCCGCCGCCGCCGCCGCCTCAGCAGCAGCAGCAACAGCCACAACAACAGCAGCAGCACGGCCGTAGCCTAGCAGCAGCAAGCGGCTCCACCCTGGATCCTAGGGACTTAAATCCATTGCCCCACAAGACCACCTGAACACGATCACACGAACATATCCAAACACCCATCCCCAGTGCATTCCCCCCCCCCCTTCCGGGGCCCCCACGCACCGGTTTTGCACACATATGCGACAACAGGCTGAGGGGCGTGACGCTGATCCAGCCGTTCTTCAACGCCCAGGCATCACCGCCCTCGTCCTGGTCCCTGATGTCCCGTTCCCAGAAGCGGGGAAGAAAGGGGGGGGAGAGAGAGAGAGAGAGAAGGGATACGGAGGAGATATAGCTCAGGTAGGGAGGGCGAGGGGGCGGTCAGGGAGCATCAAAGGTCAGCAGGGTAGCAGCGCGGCGCGGAGGAGTACCCCCTGGTTCCGGAGGAGGCGGAGGAGGCTGCTTGTTTTTTCATTAGGTACAACCCTTTTTGTTCATCCCCTAAAGGGGAACTAAAGGGGATTAACCCTTCGGGGTTAGACTAAGTGTTGTCTGTCCCCTTTAGTGTTCGTCCCCTTAAGGCGGAACCGAAGGGGTTCTTCCCTAAAGGGGAACTTTAGTTTATCTTCTTTAGGGGAACTGAAGGGGAAGAAGGGGTTCCCCTTTAGCGGAAGACTTTGGTTCATCCCCTTCGTCTCCCCTTCGTTTTCTTCCCCAAAGGGGAACCCCTTCGTCTCCCCGAAGAAAAACACCCCTTTAGTTCTTCATCCCCTAAAGGGGAACTTTAGGGGGTGTTCCCCTTCGGGGATGAAGAACTAAAGGGGACAAGCCTTTAGGGGCTGATGCCTGATGACGAGGGGAAGACTTTGGACAACCCTTTTTGTTGGACAACCCTAAAGGGTTTTACAGTTCCCAGACATAAGGCCTGTCTTGCCTCACGGGCAAAATTAATATTTAGTTCCAATTCTCGCACATCACAAGATGCAACACAACACAGCACGCAGTAACAGACGCCGCCACGCTCCCCGCCCACCCCGCGCCCCACCCACTCTTGCACCAGGCCAGCGTAGTTCCGAAAGACCCGGGAGTTGGGCGTGTGTTCGTCAATCTCCGCTAGATGGGGTCCCGGGGCCTCAGTCACCTCCTTGAACGCCGGGAACACACATGCCACGCTCTGGAGGCCGGAAGGGGGGAATGGGGGATGGGGGAGGGATGGGGGAGGGAGGCCGGGAGGCGGGAGGGGAGTGGGGAGGGAGGCCGGGAGGGAAATCATATGCGAGAAAGTGGGAAGCGGACTGCTGCCGGTCTGACCCAACTGGGTCGGAAACTGCTGCTGAGTGCAACGCGATCAAGTCCTCGACCCGTGGTGTCGGAAGGCCGGGAGGGGGGGAACGGAGGGATGGGGGGCTGGCGAGGGTGGGGTGGTGTTGCACAGGCGGAACGCGAGGAGAGAGTGATCAGACATCGCGCACCACAAACCGCAAGTAGGGATGCGGATGCGGGGAGGTGAAGAAAGGAACGGAGGGGTGGGGTAGTGGCGTACCTGTGTAGTGCCGGGGGAGGTGGTGCCCGTGGGGGGAGGGAAAGAGGAACACAACACGCGGACCTGACTCCGGAGTGGCAAGGGGACGCGGGCCCTCTCAGCCTGCGAGAAAGAGGGGGGAAATACCCCAACCTCCGGCCCGAGGAGGAGCCGTCTGCCACCGCCGCAACCCCCCTCCCCAACCCCCCTCCCCAAGCCCCCTCCCCAACCCCCCTCCCCAACCCCCCTCCCCAAGCCCCCTCCCCAACCCCCCTCCCCAACCCCCCTCCCCAACCCCCCTCCCCAACCCCCCTCCCCAACCCCCCTCCCCAACCCCCCTCCCCAACCCCCCTCCCCAACCCCCTCCCCAACCCCCCTCCCCAACCCCCCTCACGGCGCAGTCCATTATGCACACGCACGAACCTGTCTTG
>NW_003307546.1:1637597-1704753 GCF_000143455.1 Volvox carteri f. nagariensis | reverse complement strand
CCCCCGCAGGGAGGCTGCGGGCGGGCGGGCAGCTTGCCCGGGCAGAACCAACATGCCGCGTACCAGCGGCACACAAAGCGCCGAGGACAGCGAGTAGTCGTCCGGCTTCCGCGCCAAGTGGTTGTCGAGAGAGAATGCCATGGCGGGTACACCCTGAGCGCGTCGGGGGGGTTGCGTGCGTGTGCGTGTGTCTGTATGTATCGAGAGTAGGGGAGAGTATGGGGGTAACAATATGCTCTGTCAAAATGCACAAGTCAAGAGGAGCATTAGCTGCCGTACGAGTCTAAAGTGATGATGAAAATGGGTTGTAGAGGGCGGGAGAAAGGAAGTTTGGGTGGAGACGCGGTGAGAGTGAGCGACGCGCAGTGTGTGTGTGTGTGTGTGTGTGTGTGTGGCCAGGCCAGGTGGTGGGAGGGGAGGAGGGTTTCGCAGGCGGCCAGGGGCGCGGGGTGCGGAGGGGAGAAGGGCTACGCGGGGTGTGCTGGATAGGCGGCGCGGCAGGCAGGGAGACTTCATCCCTTCAGATCTCCGCCCCACGATCAATATCTAAAAGGTTCCAGCCATGCCCTAAGTACGACATGTCACTGCATTGGGGCAGGGAGGGCCCCCAAGGCGCGGGATCCAGCAGGTAAGGAGGGGGGCTTGCAGTGGCGGTGGTGGTTATTGTTTAAGAGGGGTAGGTGGGCGGGGGTTGGGTACGTGGGTACGTGGGGCAGTACGATGTGTTCCTGGAGATCGGGGCACAAGAAGGCAAGGAGCAGCTGGGGTCCCCCCCCCCTCCCCTCCGGGGGGATTACGCACCTCTCTCTTTGAACCCATCCATCAAATCCCACACGCGCCCCCCTGTCCCATACCCCCCCCTCCATAATTCAATGGTTCGCTTCTCCCCCCCACCCCGCCCACCCCCCGACCGGGGCCCCCTCCCCACCTTGCACGCCGCCTCTCTGGCGGCTCCCACCGTGCCGCTGTAGATGACGTGGAGACCGCAGTTGTCCCCGCGGTTGATACCGCTGAGGGCCAGGTCGAACGACACGTCCTGGGGAACGGAGGGGGAGGGGAGAGGCGGGGAGTTAAGGGGGGGTGATGGAGTCGGAGACCAGCCCTGGGGTTAAGTTGCCAACCGCCGGAGGGGACTGTGTGCTAGGGGAAGGGACAGGAGGGGGATAAACGCACTCACGGGCGAACCCAATCACGGGATGACACCTCTGTTGTACACCGTGTACGACGGTGCGGTAGGTTGGTGCGGAAGTACTAAAATCATGGTCGTCATAGGCATGTTCATCGCCATTACCATCACCATGATGATCACCACCGTATACACACACATACACACACACGCGCGTGTAACGCATTTCCTCGTTGCGCTAACAACACCAGTACCCAGCAGCCAGTAACGAAATCCTGGAGGAAGCAAAGAGCACACGGCGGTGCACGGGTCCGCGTGCAGCACAAAATCTTTGATCAGGAGTTAAGAGAAAAAAACGTCTGTATGTAATTCGCAAACTTACCTAAAATCGCTGAAAAACTGAAACCCTCATATCCATTTTCAATTTTTAGTTTTCAAATTGTAGCAGACCTTAATCCATTTAATTGTTAGACCTCTTTGCAACGTGGCAGTCTGTCTGTCGGTCTGTCATCCCGTCACCCCGTGACGGACAGGCGGAATAGCGGGAGGGGAGCGCTGAGGATGAGGTTTGCGAATGCGGGAGAAAGCGCGTTGAGCAGCGGGAAAAGAAAGGGAGGAAGAGACAATAACCGGCTGCGGCTCAAGAGCAACACAGCCGTGAATGCGGGCCTCCCTTTTTTTCACGTGCACCGCTGAGGATTCCGAGGGTGACAGAGGATCTTCGGCGAGTGGGCTGTGATACCCGGGCCGACTGAGTCACTCAAACCGCCAACGGCATTCAAACCGCGAGTGCCGAAGACCCATGCTCGACCGTGGATTCACTGCCACCATGCGTAGGTCTACAGCTAGCTGGTTTGAGTTGATGGTTGGTAACATAGGGGCGGTGCGCCGATGTTTCTGCCACGCAGGCACAAACAGCGCATTTCTAGTGCTGGTGGTCACCATCCCCATCTGCAAGCCAAATGCCTACCTGGAACACCGGGCTGCACAACGCAAGCATCACACTGTCTGCTGGCGTGCCGTCCACGGCGTAAGCTTCAACGATGCCCGGCGAGGGTTCGGCGCGGACGCAGCTCATGTAGCGACCAAGTGTAATGGCATGCGATTGCGCCGAACGCTCGCCCGAGGGCGCGCAAACGTACACATCCGCAAAATCTGCCTGCTCACCACCAATAGGATTGGATATAGGGAGTTGGTTTGGGGCCCTCTGAGAAGCCGCGTGTAAGAACGGGCGCCGGCACCTTGACGATCTCGGCGATGAGTGCCTTTATTCCTGGCGCATTAATGCCATCGTCATTCGACACAAGAATTCTTGGTCGGACCATGATGACTGAGCCTTGCAATAGGTTAATGCGGTTTCGACAAGGAAAAATCCGAAAGGAACGGCGCTGCGCTGTAGAAGTTTAGTCAGTCATTAAAATTCAAAGCGCCGTCGACAACGACCAATTCTTCGACGAATTCTATCCTTTGTGAAATTTTGCGCAGGCAATGCGTGAGTTTACAACGCGTCGTACTCGACTACAGCCCTGCATAACGACACAGCAACTTCCAAGCATGGCAAGTGACATCAAAGGATTTGGAAAATGTTTCCCTAACTGACAAATGCCACATTATCACGTAAGAAATCATGCCAGTAACTGAACCTGCCAGTAACGGCACAAAAACGGCTTGAAATACGACAAAGCAACCTCAATCGTGACGCAATTTTCTCTCGACCCGCAGCAACTCACAAGTCCCTCCAGTGCCAGAGCCAGGCATGGCCAGGCATCCCATTAACCAGCTATTCAGCGGCGGCGCTACCAACCCGGCAATCATGCGACTCCCATTCCATCCCCATCTCCAATCTGTCTACCTCTCCTCAATCTCTCCCACTCGAGGCTCTCTCAGACCACACAAAACGCAACCCAATCACTGCACCGCTAACCGCGCGCCCACCCAACCACCCACCCAACCAACCAACCGGCCACCAGCCGCCTGTCAACTTTCGCCCGGTGACAACGGCCCTGAATATGACGCCAGCACCAGCCAGCCAGCATGACTCCACAAGCACCACACCTCCCCGTACATACATACCGTACGGAGGACATACATACCCAAGACACGGCGGAGCCCGGGGACCTCCCGGGGGTTGACGGTGGGGTTGGGGTTGGGGGATTGACATCACATACGACATCTTGACATGAAATAACCCTCATAGCATGCAGGCACATGTGGAAAATCTCATTTCGTACCACTGTACGACATACAAGACGGCAACGCCTTGATGATGCCGCCAGGCGAGGTAGGGCCGGGGGGATGCGGGAACTCCAGGGATGTGGGAGGGCGGCGCCGCCACCTGCCGGGGCCCCACGTATCTTGGGGCCCCCCATCCGCCCTTGTGCACCAACCCCGTCACTGGCCGCGGCGTACGACAACACATGACGACACACGAAACGAAAAATGATAAAAAAAAAGGATTAAATTGCGCTAAATGAAGTGAACTCTCATCACTCTGGCGGCTCGCCCTTTCACATCCCGGAATCGGCCGCCAAAGGGCCGAAGCACATAAAAAACAAAACGACCTCTCTGCCAGCTACTACTGCCAGCTACTACTGCCACCTGCTCGGTGGGGTTTCCCATGAAGCCACGAATAAGCCACACATGAGTGAGCGCGCAGCATTAACCAACGGCTTTACCGACTGCAACGATAGTAAAACCGTCACATCCTGCCGTACCCACTGAACGTCCTGTACTACATGGAAGCTATCCCCCGCACCGAGCCGCATCCCAACCGCCTGGCTTAGCTCCGAACGGCGCGACTAAAATGCGGTCAGGATTCATGGGGACTTAGCCCGGGGGGGAGAGGGGGGAAGGGGGCTCCCTCACACAATCCCGGGGTGCACACTGGGTGGCCAAGGGCACGAGTGGCACCGACCCACCGATGCAATATTCGGCACCCCCACCGACTTCTCTCCACCACCGACTGCCTGCGGAACGTGTTGGAGAAAAGCGAGTACAGTACTGCCCCTTCCAGGCAGCAGCAGCAGCAGCAGCAGCTAGTAGTGCTGTGCAGCGCCAGCACTCACCCGCTCCAAACCCTCCAAACGAGGCACCACACACACACGCACAGGCACCACGCACACATACACGCACACACACAGCGCGCTAAGCTTTTGGCTTTTATTAACGCACACCTTATCACTAATAGCTAGTGTGCCGGCAGCTGCGCATTCTCAGGGGAAGGGAATGTAACTGCCGCGCGACGTGTGTGTGTGTGTGTGTGTGGCCCTTTCTTCGTAATGACGTGACGCGCAGCCCCTGCCAGCCGCCCCTTTCCAGATGACTGGTGCCGTACTGCTGGTGCCGTACGTGCTCCTCGTACATCCTACCCATCACCTCATTCCCGCTACTAACCCCTCAGAAACACCATCAGTCGGTCAGCAGGCAGGCAAGCAGCTAGCCGTCAAGCACAATATAGTCGCGGACCGGAGACTTGGCGACACCAGAGCATCACTGCTACAAAGGAAATGACATTCGCTCTGAAACACACTCGCACTCACACTTGCAGTTACAATCGCAGCCGCACTCATGGAGAAGCTTAACTGTAAAGTATGTATGTATGTTTGTTTGTCAAGCCTAGTTGTCATCTGTGGAGAGAAAGCATCTCCGGGGGCACAAAACCCAAATTGAGAAAGGCGGCCAGCGGGTCGCATCCCGCCTCCACGTACGACACATACACCTCATCTCCCGCGCCCAGAGCCCGTGGCTCGCCGAAGCTGCTGCTCTTCACGAACGCGTACGAGAGGCCGTCGAGCTCGTCCACGAAGCCATCCGCGCGCGGTGCGCCCTGCCGGTGGTTGCAGAGGTCAATGTACGGCGCCAAGGCGATGTCAGGGTCACGACCAAAGGACCGAGAGAACACCTGGCAGGGTCAGGGGGCCCGTAGGGGGAGATTTCAGGGGGGCTTTGACGTGCCGTGTGGTACCGGGTTACCGTAATTGGGTCCTACGCCGCTTGTTAGGCGCCAAGATGCTCTTTTAGGTTACCCAAGTTGAATTGTTCGTCTCACTTTGGCTTCAATTTGGTGTGTTTGGGCATGAGCCGCGACCTGGCGGGTTTATCCTTGTACCAGATCTGAGGAAAGTTGCGAAGCTAGCGACCGACGACAACGCTTCCCTCCCGTCCCCCCTGCCCCCCGGTCAACACCCACCTCAACCACGCAACCCCCCAACATACGAGTGCAGATTCGTCTCCCCTCAATCCCAACACCAGTGGTAGCTGCTCCGCAATGATGCAGCTCTTGTTGTTGTTGCTGCTGTTGCTGTTGTTTACACTCTAAGAGCATTACTGGACTGGAGTCCAACGGCGGGGTCGGCGGCCCATCATTGACCCCTACCGGACCCCACCGATGAATAATAATTAGAGGGGTGGCCATTACAGCTTGCGAGGGGCCCCAGCGCCCCTCCGCACCTGGCCCAGAGCCCACGTGACGTCATCCACGGATAGCTCAACGGGAAGGTGCTTGCCGTATCGCTGTACAACATGTTCCGCGCGTTGATACACACCGCGTCGCGCCACGGAAACGGCTTGCTCCCAGCCTTCAGCTCCTGGGCCCACCGCCGCTAGCGCCAGCCTGAGGTCTTGGTCACTGAGGGCCCAGGCGCATGGCACAGCGGCAGGAAGGCTGCGAATGTATGGTGCCCAGAAGGACCGGTCGCCGCGCTGCCGCTCTACGGCTAGCAGTAGGGCTAGCTGAACAGCACCGGGGAGCTCTTTGCGCCAAAAGGAAAGGCCGAAGCGCTTTGATTCCAGGGGCTGAAGCAGTTGACGTGCGTGGTCTGTTGTCATATAAAGGAATTCTGGCACAATGATGAGGGGCGTGGCTCGCGCGACCTCGATGGGCAGGGGAGCTGTTGTGATGACGCCGCGGCAGCCGCAAGGCGCGTTGTCAATGGTTCGCAGGGTACTCCATACAGCACCACCATGGTGATGTATCCACGTGCGAAGGGAGACATCGATTTCGTCCAAGGCGTAATCAGCAACCACGCCGTGCCTGACGGTCTCGACCAAGGCCTCCCGTACAGCTTTTACTTTCTGCAAAGGTTCACTTCTATACCCAGTTGTATTGCATTTGGGAGGTATGCGTCTAGGTATCGCGCTTGGGAAGGGTGCTTTCCCTGAAACGTGGACGAGGTCACGCATATGTTTCAACTGTGCGAGATACCCTTCTTTGGCTTTATGTAATGACCATCTATAACCCCACGCTGTCGGTCCAAACTCATTTGGGGTGAGTAAGGGAATGTACGACTTTCCCTTTTGACCTGAATCCAATCCTAAGCAGCACAACCGCGTTTAATTGCGGCTCAATCTGGTAGAATTTCATTGCTTTACATTGGCGAGAGGACCAACGCATGCAAGTTGAGCTTCTGACTTGATAAGCTTCAGAAGCGTTACCGAGCTGTAATTCCTCTTCGGATATCAGGTTCAAATAATAATGGCATCATCGCAGCTCCTTCAAAGGCATAAAAGCTTGGCATCACCAGCGCGCAGTCCGCAAGCGCACGCCGCCCTGCTGCGTCCAGTGGTCAGTCGCCACGCGCCCTTCACCGCGGCGACATGGAACAATGCACCTGCTACGAGGATCTCGGATCGCCTCTGGGGTCGCCGCGCGGAGCTTTCGCGATTGGTGCTCGTGCGCGCCGAGCAGTTGGACGATGGCCGGACGCCAGGCCACCCCTATCCTTGGGAGGAGGACTTTGACCTGCTGAGCGACAAGGTCAAAGAAGTGACAGACGAGCTCACTAAGGACCTTCGGGGCTGCAACATCTGGCTGGTAAGAGGATTTCCCGCCTGCCGGCAACACATAGGATTGCTGCTCCACCCCCACAATGCCACTCGGCGATTAACGGATGCGCATGGTGGTTGGGGTGGTCGGAGATCATTGGTGCATCCAAACGGCTTCCAGGGGAGGAAGGAAGGGGGCTCTGTCTCGGGGCGGGATGTTGCTCCCGGGGCCCGGGCCCCACCAGAGGGTTGCGGAACCACATCGGGTTCACCTGAGTGCCTTCCAGCGACTGGGCCTGGCCTGGCCTGCCGTACCTACCCGGCAATATCCCGGCCTTACCCGAACGGCCATCCCCTTCTTCCTCCTCTTTATCATGGTCATCATCATCATCATCACCACCATCATCATCAGCATCATGGTGTGGCACTCTGTACTGTTAAAACCTTCAACTCCCGCCACGCCCGCCCCCGGTTCCCGACCTCCTCTGGGGCCCCCGTCCGTCTGTCTGTTTGTCCGTCCGTCCGCACTCCCTCTGTCCCAGATTGGCATGATGGGCAGCGGCAAGAGCACCGTGGGCAAGATGCTGTCCAACACGCTGAAGTACGCCTTCTTCGACACGGACTCGGTGATTGAGCTGGCGCATGACAAGAAGCCCGTCAGCCAGATCTTCGCCGAGGAGGGACAGGAGTACTTCCGGAACTGCGAGTCACAGGTGGGTGGGTGGGTGGGCCCCAGCGGATGATGATGTGGTATGATACCTACCTGAAATCGGAGTGCTGGAACAGGAAAATGCTGGGTGGGTGGTGAGGGGCTGCGTGTGGGTTGGAAGGCAACATGACTCACACACGTTGCACTGTGTTGTACTTGCTAGCCGGCCGGGCCGGCGGGGCTTGGTCGCCGGCAGGCCTCGCGCCATACACACACATACACACGCACACACACATACACACACACACGCACACACGCACACACACACTAGATGACCCTCGTTCGCCGCACGGGGTCACACCCTGCAACTTAAGAATCACCCAGAACCTACAAACAGACATACAAACAGGCAGACAGTCAGTCAGTCAGGAAAAGACCTCGCAAACTAAGCCACACTACCTACCCCGCCCATATGCAACCTCCTCGGTTGCCCCCACATGACAGATCATCAAGGAGCTCTCGCCCTACCGCAATCTGGTCATCGCCACCGGGGGCGGTGCCGTACTGCGTCCGGAGAACTGGGGCTACATGCATCTGGGCATCGTGTGCTGGCTTAACGGTGATGTGGACCTCCTGGCTCGCAGAGTGGTGCGTGACGGCCTGGAAAAGCGGCCCCTGCTGGCAGCAGCATCAGCAGCAGACGGTGGGGGTGCGGAGGGCGGTGGTGCGTTGGGGGTGGCGCGGGACAAACTGGCCGCGTTGCAGGAGCAGCGGCGGCGGTACTACGAGAATGCGGATGTGGTGGTGACGCTGGAGGGGTACGGCAAGGATGCGGAGGCCGGCGCGCCGACGGCGGCGGTGATGTACCGGCTGTTGAGTGCTATAAATGAAAAGGTGCAGGCGAAGAAGCGGGAGCAGGCGCAGAGGATGAACTTTACAATTGAGGGGGCGGAGCAGCTGAAGAACATGCGGACGATGGAGAGCCCGGCGGCAGCGGCAGCGGCAGCGGCGGCGGCGCAGGGGGAAGGAGAAGGCCCGGCGCCGACGGCTTGAGGGGGTAGAGAAGGAGGAGGCGGCGAAGGGCGTGGGGGGGGGTTTGGGGTTTCGCGGCAGAGGGGGTTAATAGTTGCGTACGGTAGAGAGGCCGTGGAGCCTTGGCGAGCTAAGGGCGTGAGGCGTGTGCTGCGATGAAGTGTTATGATGTGGACGGAGAGGGATAGGGGCAGGGAGTAGCCGGTCGTAGCAGACGTGAGCGGCGGGGTAAGAAGCAGGCTGTGAAGGCTTCAGCTCGAGGATTCCATGTGCAGTTTTTCATACTGACAGGAACGGTCTGCAAAGGTTATGGCCACGACTTTAAGTCGACCTTGCGAGCATCAGCTGTATTCCTGTCCTTTGACTGGTCTAGAACACCGGACGGTTAAGCTTTCCAACCAATCCATGTAAGGCTAGAACTGCGCCACGCTGTCGGCGAATCGTAATTCTACAGACTGTAAACTTCTAAAAGATGTAATGAAACACGCGTTTATATACCACTGTTACTTATAGGCAAAAGAACGTGTTTGAGCTATACATTGAAATGCAGACTCTTACCTTTCTCGCAGCGCTGATGGCGCTTTTTGTCCTCGTACGCTCCTCTGAGGTAAGCGCGCTTCACTTGCTTGGGGAACAGTCGCAATACCGATAGGGAAATGTGGAAGTCACTTTTAACTGAACATCAGGCATCGACTTGCGCAACGACACTACCATCATCAAGCATGCCAGTTACATCAGTTCTAAGCATAATGATCAGGCAATATGCGAGAATTTTGCGCCGGGAAGGGCCTGGCCCCGTCGAGAACTTTGAAGCTCCTTCCTCGCGTCCATGTGCCCGCTCCGCAGCTGCCATACGGCGGAACAAATCAACCCAAAGCACAAAACCCCGGTCCTACCTTTACCCTGTCCCTCTTTCTCGCTCCTTCCCCAGTTCACCACCACGCAAGCCCTCATGGAGGAGCGCAACGCCACAGGGGAGTACTCCTGCGCCTGGCCGCGCGGAGGGAGACGGTGCTGCGGCACGCTCCGAAACCCAGGCGTGGCGCATGGTTGGCGAAGTGACGAGACGGATCACTGCTTTCCGGCCTCCGCCTCAGATCACATGGTCTGCTGCGTGGATATTCAGGTACGGCAGGCAGTACGGGGTCGCACAACCTGTCCAATCTGCGGGCATAGCACCGCAAGACAATGCCTACGACCCCAACCCGCACTCGCCAACCATGCACCGCCTCTCACGCCACGCCGCGAAACACACACGCGCAGAATGTGGACAATGAGTACAACGTTGACGACCCCTCCGTGGCGCACCACAACCCGCTGAGTGGACCCATCCGCCGGAACTCCGATTCCAGCTCCTACTCCTGGTGAGGGAAGAGAGGGGGAGGGAGAAGGGGAGGGGGAGGGAGAGGGGGAGGGAGAGGGGGAGGGGGAGAGAGCCCATGTGTTTGTGTTTGTCTTAAGGGAAGTGTAGGTGGTTGAGGTGGTGGCTCAATGGCAGCTTATACACATCCTTGTGGGTAAAAGCGGCGCCCGGAGAGATGCCAGAGGAGGCGCAGGTCGCTGTGGGGGTGCTGTCAGGCTGTGGGGGCCCCGTGCCGCAGGGTCCGGTACCCCTGGGCGTACCCTGCCTCCCCCACCTCCCTCCCCACCGCGTGCGTGTGTTCGTGTGTGTATTTCAGGTTGGGGCATTCTTTCCCGCCAATAACACCGCCCCTTCCCCGCGCCCACCTCTCTCCACATGAACCCCCCCTTTTGCCAGGTGCACTTGCTCCGAAACCATTTGTGAGAAGCAGCTCAAGGGCCGTGTGGCCTGGGTGGGGCGACCAGGACGCACGTGAGCAGCGGCCGGCAGAACACGGGATGGAGGTGGTGGTGGAGGATGAGGGCCCGGCCCCTCACGGTTTGGCACATCGTACTTGGACCTCAAAAACGAAATGAAAGGGGAGGGTGCCTTACGGGGCGTGGCGTCAGGCGGTTGGCGTGTAGTGGTTCCGGAGCCAGTGTGCCCAGTCAGCGGGGGGTCCCGAGGGGTCGCGAGGGTTATGGAACCCCGTACAGCGGCGAAAGGACCCCGGTTTTTAAGAACGGGTAATGACGACGACAACAACAGCAAGTGGAGCTGCATGAAATCAAAGCGAAGTGTGCATGAAACCTGTCATACGAGTGAATTATCTTTTTGGATTGGATTGCCTCCCGGGAGGGAACTAGCGCTTTAAATTCTCACAATATGTATGAGGGTGTGTAATGGGGGGTTATCGTACATGAGGCCATATGGTAAATGCGGGATTTTGGTGGAAGCTGGATGCATGCACGTGTGTGTGGGGGGAGGGAAGGGTTTGGGGTTGGGGGAGGATTGCAGAGGCCAGACGGCAGTTTAAACGCCCTGGTGGCTTGACAGACGAATGATACAGACTGTACGGCTGTTTCCTCACTTTGACCCCTCGCTTGAAGCTGCCTGATGGGCATTTCATCAACCTGAAGACATCCATCCTCCTCGTCACCTAGCGCTTGACTCCTGACCTCCCAGCTAAAACCTCTCAGAACGGAACGGCAAGCTTGCGCACACATACGTACAATACATACATACATACATACATTAATACGTACATGTGCACTGTCTGGGTGAAGAGGGGACAAAAGCCTCTACCCAGAGCCAGCACACACCGTCATCTCCAGAACTCTGTAACAACGGGGACGTTCCCGCAACTGCAACTGCAACCACGAGAATCACGCGCCCCTCTCTTGTCGAAAATCCAGTCCTAAGATTCCAACCACCAACCGTCGCATGGGCTCGCTCCGGCGGCTCCAGGGCGGCTCTGGCAGGATGATGGCGAGAAACAAAATGTACGGAAGCCGATCCGAGCGGTCTGCAACACTTGTCTTGCGCTTTGTCCCCCCCTCCCTCTCCCAACGAAACGAACGGTAAGGTACCTTGCACCGGCCAACTGCCGGTCCTCGCTCACCCCTCCAACCCCCTTTCACTTCCTGCCTCTCCGCCTGGTGTGCCCCTCTCTTCCACCTCTCAGTCCAAAATAACCGTGTGCCGTCATTTCATACACGACCATCACTGCGGCATCCCACCCTGTAACATAACATACGATGTATGGCCTTCATTCCGTCAAAGCACTAACACGCAAGACAAGATGGGCGACCCCAATGGCAGCCCCCGACACGTCTACCCCCCAGGGATCGCAAGCAGGGGGATACCCCGGCCCCTCTTCCACATTCACCCTCTGGCGGCTTTTCCCCTCCCCTCCTGGCCCCCCCCCATCCAAACAGTCCCAAAGAAAACGACTCAAGTACCACTCCAGCACCAGGCACACCCATCTCCTGCTGCTGCTGCTGCTCCACACGTTGATTGTGTTTGTCCTGCACCTGCTTGCCCGGCTAGACATTATGTACGACACACGCGCAGATACGCCATGAACACATCCACGAAAAAGCTTGCATGGATACATACATACATACATACATACATACATACATACATACATACATACATACATGCATACGAAACATGGCCGAGCCGGCCGCCTCACGCCTGGATGTTCAGCTTTCGAAGCAGCGCACCAAAATCAAATTTGGCTGGCTGGTGGTTGAAGGTGTGTACCAGCTGGTAGTCCTCGGAGCTGATGTAGAAGGCGCGGAGGAGCTCCGTGACGGTGCGGGCCTAGCGGGGGCGGGAGCGGCCGGAGGGGGGGGTCGCGTTTGGGGGCGGGGGTGCGCAGACAGGTCGGGGGTCGTGGAGAGAGGGAGAGAGAGTGGGAGCAGCCGAGGAGGGGGTCGCCGTCGATAGGATTGAGAGGGCTTAATCCAGGGGAGGTGTGTGTGTGAGTGTGAGTGTGTGTGTGTGTGTGTGAGTGTGTGAGTGTGTGTGTGTGTGAGTGCCGCACTGCGGGATGTGTAGTCGTGTGCGGGGAAAGAGGAAGAGTCATTGGACCTCGCCACAGACTTCCCCTTTTTTGAAAGGCCACACGACATACAGTACAGTGGGGACATCTATCTTTCCGCTAGGAGACATGCGTGCAGTGGTAACGCGATGCCGTACATAACGCCTGTAAACGCCCCAGGTCCTAGCTCTGCCTCCTCTCCCTTCCCCCTTCTGGGCGACTTGCCTCCTCCAAGTTCATGCCCTTCTCGTGTATGACGTCACCTCGTACAAGTACGACACCATGTGAGTCACGCAGCTCCGGGTAGTGCGTGAGGGTCAGGTACGGGGGTGCGCCTGCACCGTGCCTGCGACCCGTGGGTCCATTCACGTATTCGATTTGGGTCAGTGGTGTATTAACCGAAGGGGGGGCAGTCGGAGGCGGTGCCGCAGCGGCACCAGCGGGTTTTCTAACAGCAATATGCGGGCATGATGGGCCCATGGGCCTAACTCAGCTCCAAATGCGCATGCGGAGTGTTGGAGGCCACTAGCTGCTCATCAGCCAGCTGGCAGCACCAGGCGGCGCTCAAACAAACCACCACTCAAACAAACAGAGGGAGGAGCAACGAGAGACCGGGTGTCCTGGGAAGGGAAGGAAGGAAGGAAGCCCGCTAAGGGCCGTGTATCGTGTGGGATGAGAGCCGCAAACCACCTCTCAGCACACCGACCTCGCTCACCGACCTCTTAAACTCCTCCAGCCCCGTCACCAGCACGTACGGCATCTGGCATTGGACCAGAAGGGTCTCATAACCCGCGGGCTTGGACAACGGTAGTACGAACATGGGGCTGCGGTACAGGCCGTACGGTAAGGCCAGCAGGAGGTACGACGAGTGAGCGATGGCGGCAGCAACAGGGGTAGCGGGGGGGGGCTGCCACGACGAGACGCAGCGGTTGCGGCGTTGTGTGAGCTGTACAGCTCCCGTTCAGGGAAGTTAGGGCGTTTCCAAACCCATACGATGCACACACAAACACACCGGGCTAAGTAACCGTCAATCCTGGAGTTCGAATCCCAGAGGCGGCATCTAGCTTTATTGGAGGATGTGGGTTCGGGTCCCACCGCTGGTTCCCCCCTCCCCCAAGGGGTGAAATAGATCGGGGCGTCGAACGCGGAGATGAACCCCTGGGTTCCTCCGGTGCGCTGGGCGGCTGAGTGGGACACACACACACACACATACAGACAGACACACACATACCCAGGCCCTGCAAGCGATGACCCCCATGACCATTAGCACCTCCCTCAGTACCTCTCCGCGGCGCGAGCAGCAAAAGTGTCGCACTCTTGGGAACTGAGGACGGAGCCTACCCGGCAGCCCTGAGCATCTGAGTGGTACTGCAGCGCAACGCCGGGGGGCCCCAGCAGGGGACAACAAACCTTAGACGGTGACGGTTGAAAGGATATCCGTGGCCAACGGTTTATCGTTTGTACGGATATGTTGCGGCTGCGGCTGGGTGCTTCTCCTGCAGCAAACCAAAGTCGGGTCTCCCCCGTCTCAGCCCGAGTAAAGCGGCGGCTGCCCCCTCACTTCTCTTTTTGGACGACAGCGAGGTGTGACTTACAGTCAATCGCAAAGATGAGGGAACGGGCGCGGGAGCGGGAGAAAGTCTGGATGGATGCCCTGGTTGGGTTGGGAGCGGCGTCAAAAGGTATCGGCGTGTGATGAGGGACCCCGGGTCAAGTGCTATAGCCGGGGGCCTCTTGACACTGACCAGCGTTGTGTCAAGAGGTTCCCTCGGTGGCGGTGCCGGTGGTGGTGGTGGTGGGACATGGATGCTTCAGCTTCGCACAAAACCCGGTCCCTACGATGACAGATCACTGTGCTGCTGCTGAACCTCGTGTGCTGCTGGCGCACTGCGGGTCCTGCGGATTCTGATCATTACGCATTCAATCATCAGATGATGACTAAAGCCGTAGCTCGCGATTTCTTGGAATGCCAAAGTCTAAAAGACATAGGACAGGCGCCGCGCCACATAACCTTTGTCATCTTAAGGTTTCGCACTGGCCGACGGGGGTGTACATGGATTGGGGGAATGGGGATTACTATCCAACCTGGCTAGAATTGGGTCAAGGCCTCACCGCCAGCCAGATATCGATCACTTCCTCGCGGCTCTTCTTCAGCAGCTCCTCTAGACGTACAACCTGGCCCAGCTGGCTCGGGGACGGCGCCGACACACCGCTGATGCATGCTTGCTGGTTTCGTGCGTGTACCCATGTTGCCTACGCCGCATGATAATTGTAATGCAGATTTAAGCTTTGGTGTCTCTTCACCATGTCCACCATCGCTTGGTGTAGTCCACTCACGGAGGAGTTTGCACCAAGACGTCGCCCGCATCGTAGAAACGTGCAAATCAGCTGATTTGATGCGCGATACATTTTTTGGAGTAATGAGTGCCTTAAAAGTTTGGAAATTTTGATAGTTCTCGCGCATTATGTGACATTGGACTGTAGCTCTTACGCAACCATTTGGACGAGCTTTGCGCCATGCCTAACTGCACGATCGAGGAAATCGATGGGCATTTATCCAATCCTTTGTCGCTGCTTTCGGGCACGACGACAAAGTCTATCTTCCTAGCAAGTAGCATTTCATTGTAAGACGTGGCTTGAAGAACTAGCCGGAACCACATCCCGCGTCATAGACGTGTGTCCCAAATCCTCAGAACCTTCCCTCTGTGCGCGCCTTCACTAAGAACAGGACATCTGTAAGAGTATGGTTTTGAATGGTTTCCTCCTTTCCCGTGCAGTCGTACACTTGAACTGCTAGAACCGATGCAGTACTATGCAAGGATTGGCGCGTGCACAGGCATGCAGCTAAAGTGCCCGAGGAATGCTTTCTCATATCGGGTGGATGCTGCGCTAAGCCAGGGGAAGGATGCAGTTTGAATTTTTAACCCCTGAAGCTTGCCCGCCGAGGACAGACATAGAAATCATGCGGCTCTCTTAAGAGGGCGGCTTTACAGAAGTAGCAAAGGAAGAGCCCGAAGCAGATCGGACTAGGAACGACGAGATAAACCCAAACCGGGAGGCACCCCAAACAACTGCCTGCATCCACACAAGGCTAAGGTCAAGACAAAGAGGCCGGAAACACAAAAAGGACTCCACTCAAAGCGAAGGAAGAAGCACCAAGCCGCAGCCTCTCAAAAAAGGAAGAACCAAAAACGAGGTCACAGCCTGGCACCCACGACGCGGGATTCCAAGGGCGATCCCACTGCTGAATGTTTTCGGCTACTTGTGTGCGTCCTTCTCCTCGCCGGAATCGAGAACTGGCCCAGCGTGGAGTAGTTAGCGGATAGGATTGCAACTCGTAATGAGCGTTTGGAGGTTGTAGCAATAAAGTATGTGCGCGATGTGGCGGCGATGGAGGAGCTTCCGGAGGACAAAGGCGCTCTTCTAGATTGTGAAGAACAGAACGCCCGCAATGCAAATCTGATTGGTCAGTAGGGCAACACTGCATTCAGCAGCACCAAAATTAAGAACCGGGCGGCGGAAGAAGCTAGAACTAAAACACCCGTGCGCAGAGATGAGATTTTGTACCATGCTACTTCGACGAATTTACGTACCGCTGCATGGTACAAAACTCGTGGAGTGGCTGATGAACAGGCCAATGCCAGAAGGTGTGATTTTGGAGTTCAAGGACCGATAAGTGAGTGGTTGGAAGCATACGCGTTTAGATGTCCAGCCTGACGTGTATCCGTCAGACGGCAGGCAACCAGGAATCCACATGGCGAAGTATAAGCATTGGATGGGTCTGGCGGCCGAGCAAGCGGGCAGGAAGGAGGTGCTCCCGCATATCACAATGTTTATCCCGCGTTCGGCGAATCGCGAGCTTATGCAGTTTAGGCCTTGCTGTTGGGCACTGGCGGCTAACAGAGCGCGTAAGGGACGGCGTTATATGCCTAGGGAGGAGCGAGTATGCCCTTGCTGCGGCACTGATAGCCATATCGAGAATGAGAAACACATTTTGCTGGACTGTCCGGTGTACGACGAAATCAGATCTGATATGGGCTTTCCACGCTTCGAACATATGAAGGACGCTATGAAGTGGGAACCTGAACGCCTGGCAAGGATGCTGGAACGCATATGTAGGCGATTTGGCAGCCCTTGAGCCCTCGGCTCGTACTAGGGTGGTTTGCAGGTACGGGGAACGCACCCACGACCATGTAACAACATCAACAACAACAACAACAAAACTCGCCAAAGAAGCATGGGCTCAGCAAGTCCGCAAAGGACGCCTCGAGGATTGGAAGGAGGCGCCCCGCGGGGAGCGTCCCGCAAACTTCAAGATGGAGGTTTCGATTGCAGAGGGTAAGGAAGCCTTCGCACGAGCAGTGAAGAACCTTGTGGTTGCGCACAACACCAACGGGGGCTGCAGAGGGCTGCTTATGCACAGGTTCTGCACAGCCGTCTGAAGGGCGTCAGAGCACCTCCCAGCCGCAGCTGTGGGCCATCACCAGGTTCTTGGCCGCTGTACAAACATCCCCTGCCCCACCGAGCCATGCTAAGGGGTAAATGGAAAAAGTTGAACGCCTGTTTCGCGGATTTATTTTTGGTGACGGCTGTATACGTCCTGCCAAGGAAGAAGAGCGGACGAACAGATCGAAGTCCCTTCACGGCTGGTAGTCCAGCTTCCAAAGCAGCGGCCCACAACCCCCTCCTGAACCGTCTGGAAGACACTCAGCTTCCCCACACTCAGCTTCCCCACACCTCCAACGCACAGTCAATTCAAGTCCAAGTCCAAGTTCAAGTCCAAGTCCGCCTGCTGCACAATACGGCACCACGCACGCCAGCCTATCCAACCCGCTTAATGCTGTCTTACTCCAGTGATGGGTTTAATGCCACCTCCACCGGCCGCCGGTGCAGCTGTACGCCCTTCATATCGTCGCCAGTAATCGGTCGGTCTTCACCCAACTCTATTCAAATTAGCAAACAACAAAGCATACAGGCTGTGTAAGGTCCACAGGTCCATTTCAAGTTATCACTTGCGGCAGCTCTCCGCATTCAAGCAAACCAAAGCCAGCCAGGGTGGCCAAATTCCTCTCGTCTGCTCCCCGCTCCCTCCCGGAGTGATCCCTGGCCAAGCAGATGAAGCCGAAACCCCCCACGATGTCCAAATCCCCAATCTTCAACCCTGCCACCAACGCGCTTTCTGCACCCCCCCCTCTCTCCCCCGGTGCTTGCACACCCGCTCTAACGTCATCATCCTGCACAACAGGGTCGGGTTTTCAACCTACACAAGTTGTCAGCCTACATATCGAGTGCTGGCCTACACCGCTACCCCTACTAAATCACAATCCTTACTAACGGTATCCTCACTATCGTTGCTCCTTGCCTCGGCCTTGCCCTCACAACTGCAGCCGGTACTATTGTTCTTGTTCTTTTCCTTGTTGCTCTTGTTGTTCTTGTTGTCGCCGCTGTTGTGCGGAGGACGACGCCATTCCCAGGACCCCCGGCATGGCCCCACTGTCAATGGTGCTGTGCGAGAGGAAGATCTCCGCTGTCCGCTCCATCGCCATGCACACTCCCGGGTGTTGCTCGTCCTCGTACCTACAGCCACCAGGGACAAGCAACGAAACACAGCTGTTATTGACACGCAGCCGTCATGACACCAAGTGACACACACGTATGCATTCACTCCACCTAAATGCATTTCAATCCGAGCACCGCGCCACTGGTACAGAGGCATACGTTCGTCTCAACACACACACACACCCTCTGATTAGCAGACAAACCCAAAACGCGTGCCGTGTGTGGACGCTCGGAAGAACATGTGCATATCATGCACTGGTGATGGAACAGGGCGGAACTTGCACTTTAACTCCCGGGTCTCTACCCCAGCCCTCGCCTGACCCTGACCCGGCTGCCAGGGTGGTGGTGGCAGAGGTGGTACAGCATTTGGACCTAGCGCAGCCGCAGCTGCAGCCGCTCGACTGGGAGGGACCCCACACTCGGCAATCGCAGACGGGCGCTCTCTAACTTAAAGGCACCCTCTCTAGCCTACTCGCAGTCACACGCCCCCCTCTTGCTCCCTCTACAGGTGGTCGTCATTGCTACGCACCCCTTGCGCAGGGCCTCTGGCGCGCCCGCCTCCCACAGCGCGTCTCGCCCCTTGTCTGTATTAGCCAGCACCAAAATGGACTCTGCCATACACTCCCGAACCCTGCAAGGAAAAGAAGAAGAAGAAGAAGAAGAAGAAAAGGGGCCAGGAAATGAAGTTGGGTCAAGTCATACTGATACACAGGACTTTGCCGGACGACGGCACGAAGCGCCCTGGTGTTGGCCTGGTAACTTCTTTCGTTATACTGCAGGCGCACTCACGTGTCTTCCTTCTCCAGCGGCGGTTGGCCGTTGATGGGTCGCAGCATGTGGGTCAGCGCTGTGCGGTCCTCCAGGATGCTGTCCAGGGTGCCATCCTCCTGTGGTGGGAAAGGCGGCGAAGGGGGAGCTGGGGGCTAAGGTCAACCTACTGACATTAAAAAAAAGCAGATACCAGAGATAGGCGGATACTGCATCAGGAATATTTGTAAGTTACTGACCAGTAATGACTTGGATAGTAGTCATGGCAGCGACGTGGGCAGGTAGATTGCGAAACGAGTCTCAATAAGAGGAAAGAAGAAACAGCAAAATGACTACCTAGCCGCCGAGTTGAAAGAAAAAAGGTTGTTAAGAAGGCAGAAGAGCAAACGAAGCTGTGGGGGAACCGGAACGCAAGCCGGGCGTGGTATTCTGATGTGGGTGTGAAAACATTCGCCTCTCCTCCTCTCCATGTCCTCGATCCATAATTCGGAACCATTTGGCCCCAGCGCTGAGGTGTTTTAACGGACCGCGGCTCAGCCGGACCTCAACTCCCACCCACAGCCCACCTCCGCCGACATGATGCAGTTTCTTAGCGCTCCTGACGCACCCAGCCGCCGCAACGCGTTCCACGACTGCAGTTGTGATACCAGCGCCTGTAGTAGCCCTCGACCCGGCTGTAGCAGCAGCAACCGCGCCTCGCGCAACCGTGTCACATTGGTCAGAACAGATGCCACGTGCTCGTACGGGTCGGGGTCGTTGGGGCAGAGTGTGATGCCGCCAACCACGAACTTCTTCAGCAATACGGCCCTGCGTTGTGTTTGCGTCTGTTAGTGCCCTAACTGCAAATGCGTATTTGATGATAGGTTGAGCTGAGGTATGTCTACATGAGCATTGCGTGGAGCAGCCTCTTGCGATCTGGCACATTGGCATAGCCTGCAACTGATCGCTGAAGGCTCTGTGCGCCAAGTCGCCGTGTTGAAGGTTGGAGTAACAGGTCTGTTTCCCAACACATTTCTCATTGACACGGGCTAAAGCCCAACCAGCATCCGACGCGCTGCTGCAATGCTGGCGCAGAGGAAGCCTTTTCACCAGCCGTTCTCTCAAATTATTGCCGTGTTTCGTAGGTCTAGCTAGGCCCCTGGTGGCGGCTTTGGCAGCGACACCGCCACCACCGCTGTCAGTGGTGGCGTTGCTACCACAAACAGAGAGAAACACTAATGTGGCCACACATCCATCGCCCTCTTTTCGCAGATACAGGATGGCGAGCCAATGAGCGAAGGCGCGATGGGCGCAGTACCCCACTCTGCAGCCCCTATCATGCGGCTGGAAGTACTCACATGTGCAGCCCCTCCATACTGCCTTTCCCAATCTGTAGCAAGTCCTTGCAGCCACGCTCGCTTATAGTGGCATTTGCCAGCAAGCTCGTCTGCAGGGGCCAAAGTCAACGTAGGAAAGACGTGGAACAAGGTTGAGGATTGGGAAACCGAGTTTCCTGGCGATAAAAGGAAGGATTATCATGTTTGGCACGGACTTCTGTGTATCGGGGTCCTCCTTTGGTGTCGGGCTACCTCCCTTCAATCAACTTAACTGAAGTTGGGAAGACCATAAACGACCCCGGGGTCACAATACGGAAGAGCGTTGTTAACAGCCTTAGGCGGCATCTGGTGTGCACAAAATGTGACACCATCATAGTAGGATGAGGCGTATAGCAGCGAGTGCTAAGCGGAACTTACAAGCAAGTCAACGTGTGGAATAGCCCCTTCGCGGATGAACTCCATGACACGGTTCATAACGTTCAGGTCTAAAAGTAGCTCCACAACAGCCGGGTCGTGGGAAAGGTTCACAAGCGCAACCAGAGCTTTCCTCGCGGCATCTCCACCCATGCCCACAGACCGGAAAAGCTTAATCACAAGGGGTCGCTGCAGCGTCTTCAACCTTTCGATACCTTCCGCGTTTGCAGTCAAACCAGCGACAATTTCGGCTGACATTGAACGAACCTGCGCCGCCAAGCCCATGCGATGACGACAACATATTAAAAGGTACGTGAGCTTTGGACGACGACATGTTGGAAATAGTCCCTTTACCTCGCTGCGGGAGTCATCCAAGAAGCTTACGAGCTCTTCAAGTTCGGAAACCGTCATTCTTGCAACAACCCTATCAGTATCCTTTCAGTAATTGTAAATTGTCAAGCCATGTTGAGTACAACAACCTTAAGCCGAGGTGATTTTGTGTTGTCACTAAGTTCTGCAATAAACGACGCCTGAGCGACGCCCAAACTTCCGCCGTACATGCTCGAACTTCGCCCTGTAAGCTAAGTTGCCTTGGCGTACCTAAGCTACTGAGGAGGCGACATTTCCATCAGCTTCCAATTTTCGCCAGGATCGCTTGGCGCAGGATTGTTTTGAAGTGCTCATTCCTGTTCCCAAAACCCGCCGCACTTTCCCAACAGGTCCCAACAAACACATATCAGCAGGGAAACCCCTTTAGAAGCCAAATGGCCATTTGTTAAGATTGATAAGTTCGATGCCGTGTCCTGTATATAAAAGCTGACTCAGCAGCGTTATGCCGTGCATGCTTGTACGAACTCACGGTGCTAACGATCTGCCTGGTCGATGTTGCAGCACCTTTATCTCACAACCCGCATGATATGACGCAAAGCGAGCGATATAAATAACCGGTTGTCACTGCCTTGCCAGTAAGATTCTTCCATGCATTCACCATGAAAGACAGGGCGGCTGCGTTACAAAGGCAATGTGTGGTATTGATGATAAGCCTATCCGTGACTACGAAAATGTGCACACCCACCCCAACATCTGCTGGTGCTTCTGAAAAAGCACGGCGTATGGAAATATGGTCAGCATCCCATGCCGTAGTGGCGAGAGACTGGACACACCGGGACCAACACGGTTAGCTAGAAATACCCGTTGCCAAGCCATATCAAAATAACCTTAGGATCTTGAACAGACAACCCGGATGGCGCGACATGAATCCACGTCCCGACAACTCTCCGTGTTGCGTATGATGAGAATGAATGACAGCTACTCAAATTATATCTATGTCAGAAAGGACTCCCGGTGCCTTGCACACGATGCGTAATTTGGACACTTCACATCTGACAGTTATACAAAATGCCTGCAGGTCTTGTTCCAGGCAAGGCCTCCCACATGAACCCTGGACAGGACACCAACGCGCTATCAGGCCACAGAGGCCACCGATTCGCCATCATATGCTGCAGCATCTGCAACAGTCCCATTATTTCGCACCGCACAGTCCCTCATATATGGATTATGCACCTAGCCATTCACATTTTTAGACGAACTTGGTATTCTTGCATAAGACATTATGTTTTGGCAGGCCGGCCTGGCCCAATTGAATGAGCGTGGCCACGGGTGCACGACTGGTGGCCACGGGTGCACGACTGCGGCCCCGATATCGATATAAGGTTTTAAGCCCAGAGCCATAGCCACCAGGCTTCCGGGCTCGCCGCCATGTCAAGTTCAGGGACTTCACAAAAATCGCGTTCAGACGCACCATCTTGATTTCCGCAAGTCCCCTATAGGGGAAGAAGGGGTTCTTCCCCTACCGCTGCTGCCAAAGCAAACAACGCGATATCGCCAAAGCAGCTGCCTCGTGCACTGCCACGGTGGCCAGAACAAAAACAAAACTTCCGCCAGGGAACGCCAAGTTCATTCACCGTGCCAACGTGGCCTCCTGCACCGGCACGTGGCCGCCAACTGCTCCCAACTGTACCGCACTTTTTGCACTGCACAACGCTACGTCAGCGGATAGCCAAGATGTAGCGTTAGAGCCCGGTAACTGCAGGATACGGAAGTGCCTGATAGGCGGCCGCAATATGCCCGGCTTTTGTAATGTCCTGCATATAAAGCCTCAACATTTTGTGCTCACCAAGCTTTCCTCTGCAACATAACAAGCAGAAAACTCAGCTGTACAGAAAGACCAGGGGGGTAATCACCCAGGACTGAGAGGATGACACGTCACACCGCACAGCTTGATGCAAGGGGGAGTGTGCTCCTCGCTTGAGAAGGTAACGTTGCCACGGCATGTTCGCGTTAGGGGCATAAGCATCCTGTAACATATATGCCATATCATCATGGCGCAACTCTTTGCCGACAACTAGCTCTCACACGCAGACAGACATGCTGCAAAATGTCAACCCCCAAACACGTTTTCATCCCTTCATGAAAGCATGCAAGTTCAGCAGTTGACAACTTGATGTTTCCGACACGACATATGTCGCATAGCTTGTTGTCCGCTCCTCTGCACGAAGTCAGGGAGGAAGCTGCCCACACGGATTAAAAGCACCACAATCGCCGCAAGCGGGGCGCATCGGGACCTGCTACGACCGACGCCAAAGGCCAAACACGCAGCTCGAAACAATAACTACCCATTCAGCTTGGCCTTGCGACGCCGCCAGACAAACATCAGAAACCACGCCACCTGAAGCTATACACTCATATACACTCAAACGGGACAACACGCCTGCAACTGGACATTATAATGCAGGCGTTGCCAGCGTGGCAAACAGGAGTCAGTGAAGTGAAGGAAGCGCTTCAAGGCACAACGCAAGATGGACAAAGGCGCACCATAAAGCCATCCCATGCCGGCTGTAGCATATTTTCCTGAAGCGGCCCCTTTGGCACCCCTCAACTAGGCCAGTGCCGACCCACAAGGCCTCTTTCGTACACAGTTAGGATGCCGTTATAACATCCCCTCAGGATCCAGCTCTCTTAACCCCAGTCTCGGGCAACCAGGCCGCCCCACCATCCGACAGGAAAGCCACACGCGGTGTTCTTCTGGAAGCTCAAGACCGACGTCTTGTTTCCCTTGTGACACCGCCGCATATCTGGTTCGGGCGCCGGACTTGCTCAGCAGGGCATGCGACGTACTTTAGGATCTAAAGGATAGAACATTGGTTCCCAAAAAGCCAGATGGGAGAGAGCAAGAATGGGTGCATCTCCGCCGTCACGATTGACATCTCGCGATAGCGCAACGACTACAAAACCGATATACCTCGAATATAGGGTGCCCTAGCAGTAGTGCACCTTTGGGGCGAAGAAGACGTGTTCTGATATTCCGAGCGTCAGCTGTAGTTTCAACTATGCATATTTTGCAGCGCCGCGCCTCAGATTTTTCGATGCCCACCGCTAGTACGTCTTCCGAATTGACATCATGCCATGCCACCAACATCTACCCACTACCACACCATGCAGCCATGGGAGCTCCCAGCAAGTTATCCGCCCAGCAACATGATAATCCTTTCTTAATGCACCACACCCACATAGCTTTGACCGAATAAATAGGATCCCACATATAACCCCCTTACCTTTCGTACATCCGACTCCGCGTGAGTTTTGAAGTACTACCATGTACTACCATTACTTTGCGAGCGTTGCCATGCCTATAGGCCCCGTTGCACCGCGCGGCAAGAACATATCCCCAGCCATCATTACATGCGTCCCCCACATGCACCTGTTGTTAAACCAGCATAGACGGCACGTCGACCTCGACAATACCAGCTTGGACACCCTCCTTGCGATGATCCTCGCCTTGTGTCGTTGAAGCATTCACCATCCGTTCATGGGAATTCCACGGCGCTCCGCCGTCATCATGTTTCATCGGAAGTTCGTTTTCCTCCGGGCAGAAGCAGCTTCTTCGCCCACAGCTCAGGTGCCGGGCCCAGGAGGCCCGAAGTGAAGCTTGGCTGAAGGCATCCCAGCGCCGAATGCCCCCACCACTTCCATTACGTCCCCACAGCCGTTGCTACCCACCTACCATCAAGCCAGCCCCACATGAATGCCACCCCCCCCGAGATGCCTTAACGCTGTCACTACTGCTGCTTGACACAGCTTTCCTCAACTGTGCGCGCTGCGTCTCACCGTCTCCACAGGAATTTCTAGTCCTCGCCCTGCTGCCGAGTCAACAGCCAGCTTCTTTGCGGGGTCCCGAAAGCTGTCTCCCTGCTTTATTGCTGCACAAGAGCCTCCATGTGCATCACGCACGCCGCCAGCTCGCCGTCTGTTGGCGTGTAGTCCGTCATTGTCTGCAGCACCGTTGGCCACGCTGGCACCATGCCCCGCGCGCGTCGCACCACCAGCAAAGCCGCTGCGCCCACCAGCGATGGCCGCAGCCCCACCACTGGGCTGCACGCAACCTTGAGCACCAGCGTCTGTAGGTCCTTCGTGACCCGGTCCACGGCCTTGAAGTCCGGCAGGTAATGACCCAGCCGTTCCAAGTATAGCTGGATAACACGCATGGGCGAGATGGTGGACACGTCATGCCCCAGCCACATCAACACGTTGCGCTCCATGGCCATGAGACCGTCTGGCCCAAAACCTGTCAGTAGCGTGACCTGCTCCAGGGCCGGCCACATTGCCAGTGCCTCCACTTGGCGCGCCGCAAGCAGTAGGCAGCTGCAAAGCATGAGTGGCCAGGCGGCCACGTTGAGCGGGGCGCCGCAGCAGGCGACTCGGTCAAAGAGCTGCAGCGCGTCGTAGATGGTGTCGTCCTTAAGTTGGAAGGCAGCGCCATATTTAAAAGCCAGGTGCACGACCTGAGCACGCTGCGCCAGCAACGCCTGGCTACAAAGCGCCGGGTTGATGCTGAACAGCTGCTCGTACCTGCCAAGGTAGAGGTCGTGGGTGGGTACATGCGGTGGGCGGAGGAGTGCGTCTCAGGACAGTTAACCTCATGAATGAGGCTACGAGGCAACAGAGCAGGTATGGAGGTAGTGACGGCCAGCACTCCTTGAATGTGCGGGCTTGTGTATGGCCGCGTACACTCCCGAAGCTGCCCGATTCCCTAAACTCCATCAATCGGACAATACAACCCTTCACACAGCACGTGCATTGCCTTTCCTTGCGGCCCGAGCGCCTCCTCGTGAGGGGCCAGGTTGGCAAAGGAGCCGACACGGGGTTGACTCATCACGGCTGTTCGTTCAGTGGTATAAGTTGCCCTTCCTGTCCTGCCCTTCATGTCGTTTTTAAACCATGACCCCAGGACTTCTTTAGTAACTCAGCTACAACACCATTTTTCCAAACCGCCCAGCCGCCGCGTCTCATACTTCCAAGCCTACTGCCCGGCAACCGCCCTCCACCTCGCACCTTTTGACCGCATTAAAGGCCTCAATGCAGCGCGCCGCGATGGCGACGTCTTCTGACAGAAGCAGGTCCAGGGAGATGCGCTTCAGTTGCTGACTCTGCTGGATGTGGACAAAGTCGTTAAAGGCCGCAGAACGCAGCCACACCGTGAGCGGCGCCGCTGCTGCCTCCAGCGTAATCGTCTGGTCAAAGAGGTGCATCGTGAAGGGAGACGCGTTGCCGGCCAGCAGCAGCGACACCGACTCGAAGATGCGCGCCGAGGGCTGCTCGGAGCGGTTTTGCTTCGACTTATGCAGAGTGAAAACCACCTTGTCCCGGAAGAAGCCGGGACCATCCTTCAGGAGCTTGTTTCTGCAACATATATAAACAAAGAGGACGCTCAGGAAGGCAGACGGAGAGGAAATTTCACGTTCAGCCTACAGCGTAATAATACACCACGCTGGTGTTCCGACAGCGTATTAGCAAGCCACTGGGTCATCTGGCGGCTAACAGCGCTAGATCCGCGGAGGTACAGTCCCCATACAGCCTGGGAGCGTGAGAGGGCCTGGTAATCCAGTCAGCGGGCAAGACGGCACACGAATGTTCGGAGCAACGGAAGCCTGGTATCGCCAGTAGTGACCGGCCGGAGGACCACGCGCAACCCACTTGAGCTCCGAAACCCAACGGACCACCGTGACGACCGCCGCGCCGCTGGTGAATGCCACCGTACTATACTGAAGCACGTTGCTGTCTTGTTTACTGTTGGTGTAAATCCTGGGGGCATATGGGTGCATATTTGGTGCAGTTGGGCACAACCCGTTTAGAAAGGGGAACGAGAACGGTGTACAACAGGGGCCCCCTTCCTGCAGAGACATAGCCTGCTTGCGCGGCAAGATACTGAACGACATGCTCCACCTGTGGAGGGCCTGACAACATTTTTGTGCCATGACTACCAGGACGCGTTCGGGAATATATCGACCACCTTCTGGTTTATGCGGTTTATGCCTTTTGGTGACAAGGACCTTCGAAGTTATGGTTACGCTGCCAGATCGAATCACACCAGCCGGGGACACTATCTAAACCCCTCGCATTTATGTTGGTGAGCCGGATGCGAGCATCAAACAGGTTGCGACTGCACGGGTGCTCCTTACCCCCCGATCCAGCAAACAAATCCAGCAACATATACCTGAAGTGCCCGCTCCGATTCGCCAGCGTCCAGAGCTGCAGCGCCTTGCTCTGCGCCAGCAGCACGCCGCTCTGCCACAACACCTCCATCAGGCTGTTGAACACCGCTGCGTCGGGATGGCAGCCCTGCGTCTGCATCTGCTCGAACGCCTTGAGTGCCCGGCGCCATTGCCCGCCCCGCTCGTAGGCCGTGATGAGGCCACAGTACGTGATGCTGTCGGGCTTGCAGCCCTGCGTCTGCATCTGCTCGAACAGCTCACTGGCCTTCTCCCAGTGACCCCCTGCACGTGCAGCGGACATGCAGCGCACAAATCCCAATCCCTGGAGCAAGGGCCAGTAAGACCAACAATATGATACGGCAAGCAGAAGCTGCACGTTGTACGACAGTTTCGATGCACGAGTCGGGGGCCTTGTTACCAAAGTGTTTGATAATTAACATTAGGCAAACTTCAGGCTTGCCAAGTAAGAAGTCGCTTGCTTGGGTAACCAGAGCGAGCACGCACCGTGCGAGCATGCGGCGATGAGCGAGTTGAACGTCACGACGTTAGGCTTGCAATTCTCTTTATGCATCTTGCTAAACAGCTCCAGAGCCATCTCCCAGCGCCCCGCCTTTTCGCAGGCAGAGATGAGTGACGAATATGTTATGACATTGCGCTCGCAGCCGCGCCGTATCATATCGCGAAAAATCTCCAGCGCCTTCTCCACCTGCCCTTTCTTCCCATACGCGCTGATGAGTGCCGTATATGTTGTGGCCGACGGCTTGACGCCCGCCGCAAGCATCTTTTCGTACACTTTTAATGCCTGCTCCGGCTGGCCTGACTTGTTACAAGCAGAAATGACCGTGTTGTAAGTCCGGACCTCCGCCTGGATAGCCTGACAGCACCAGACACGGAAAACGCCGGGGCAGCAGTACGTGAACAACAGATTAGGCGGTCCGAAAGGATTACAACCTTAACAAGGCAACCTAGCGGAACCATGGTCAGGCGGTCCTGAAAAAATTGCCCCAACACGCGCAGTAGGCTAGAATTGGACGCCATTCACAGAATTCCGCCGTTGCATGCCCAAACGTGTGCTGGAGGCTTACCAACATGCAAGACAGACAGGCAACGCACTTCATTTATTTCCACCCCGTCGGCACCTATCTCGATCCAATCCCCTCTTCTTAGCACAGCCCAACCCCTTAGTACCCCTTAGAAAGGGAAGCAGCCTGTCCTTCCACGCGTTCGTGTTCAGCATGTCAGCATTCTGCTTGTACACCGACAATGGGGAGGGCGGCCTGCATAACCGCACCCTAGCAATTACCACAATTCGTTCCGCTTTGTTGAGCCGCGGCCCTTCCCAAACCCAACAAAAGGACAAGGAGTTGCTGCTGGCCAAGCGGACCACATAAGTACATCCACATCCATACACAACACCGCCAATGAACACGTGGATCCGCACTTACCTGTTTCTCTAGCGTGTCCAGGACTTTGACCGCCTCCTCCCACTGGCATCTTTTCACGTACACATCGATGAGAATGTTGTACGTCACCTGGACATTGGCCAGGGTTCATAGCCCAAGTTTGATTGCTTCACCAGTAAGGCTGAAATAACTCTTTCTTGTCAATTCATGCGCAGTTTTGCAAATCTTAGCTCGTCGCTCATATCCCGTCAGCAATGAAGAAGCAGTGAGGGATACCGCTCCGGCTCTACCGCTATGTTAACTTCAATCAATCATCCCACAGCTCTCCTGCGCCCAAACCCAAAACACAACGTGTCTCACAGCAGATGCAATGTGCGCAAGACTGAGCAATGCAGTCTGCCATCCCATTCCTGGAGCTGAGCTTTCTCCTCATCCCTTCCCACCAGGTTCGGGCTGCAGCCCTCCTCCAGCATCTGCTTGTAGACGTCCTGCGCCAGGTCCAGCTCGTTGGCCTTGATGCACACGTTCATCAGTGCGCTGTACGTGTGCACATTGCAGTCAATGCCCCGGCTGCGCATTTCCGCCACCAGCTCCAGGGCCCGCCGCAGCTGCTGATGTGAACCACACTGGCTAATCATGGTGGTATATGTGTACCTTTGCAGAACAGTCGCGGCGTGGTGCAATTCGTTAGCGCGTTTCCCTGGGAGGGACTTTATTCATATCAGCATTAAGGCAATGTGCAGTCTTGCGTTTCAACGCAGGCAGGGGAACCACGCTAACGACGACTTCTCCCCCCACGCGTCCGGCGACCAGGGACAAACTTACAGGTCGCAAAGGCTTGACAACTCATGGCTGGGCTCCAAATTGCGCAGCCAGTCGAAAATCTCAACGGCCCGTTTTAGGTAGCCCTGCTTTGCTAGCTCCTTAAGCAGAGCTGCCATCGCCGAGCTGTCCAGGTAGTATAGCCCTTGCTTAATAGCGTCCACCGCGGGCTCCTGTACGCCAGAAAGGGCTCGGCACGTATGTCTTATGCGCAAATTGCATAGGCCGCATACCAGTGCACACCTGTGGTGCCAGCTTCAGGACGATTTTAAGCAAGTCTTCAACAGTCATATCGGAAAACGCCAAACCAAGATTATCTTGTAATTTCTGCCCCTTTGACACCTTTGTGACTTGCTGCCAAAGCCTCCGGTAACCCTGGCCGCGCTGCGGGTGCTTGCGTGGGCTCGTGCCATCCTTAAGGTGCCCATGTCCACCCCGATGGCCGCTGTGCCCGGAGCTGGCCTCACCAAGTCCATCTTGAGCTAGGCTCGCTGATAGACTGCGCGACACCGGCTCGAGGGGCCCATCGCTCCGGGCGTTGGGCGCGAGGTTAGGGTCCGTATTGAATAGCACCGCCGGGTCAGCTGCACTATTGAGGCTGGACATCAAGTCCTGACATGATGATAAATGGCTGCTGTAGACGCTTTCCAAATCCTGCGCACTGTCGAGAAACTCAGCCCCAACATCTCGAGGTCCACATCCCTTCTTGGCCCCTTTGCAAGTGTTTGAGACGAACACCCCATCGAAGTCAAGATTGTCTGTCGTCAGGATATCCGTCTGTGTAAGCCAATGCTGTAAAGGTCCCGCGTCCGACCCCAGGTTAGCACTGTTGAGCAGAAACGCAAGGCTATCGACTTCTTGCTGGGAGCTTTGCTGCGCTGTTTCCGGAGGCAACGACATGACTCCCAACTGAAAACAAGTCCGGTAAGGCTTCAGGAGCGGCTGAAGTATCGCAACACTGAAGGGCGATAAGGAAACGTGGGCGGCTCCCCAAAGCCCAAACTATCTTACAAATATTTGGGCTACTGTGGAAACTAACCAAAATATAGATTAAGAGCCATTATCGTCATGCTAATGTTAGGACGCCGGTCCGAGGATATAGCCGCAATTCAAGACTTTTTCCAACACACGTTAATTATCATCAATACATAGTCTATGCTAATGATTGCACAAGAGCTTGAAACATGTGTGCCTTTGCGAGCGAGTACGACGGCGTTCCTTGGCCTGCCCTATTTCAATTTTTGTTCCTTGGCCTGCCTTATTCCAATTACCCTATTTCAGTGTTGTGCGGGAGACGTGCCTAGGGGTGCTGCACTCGACCCGTTCGGGGTCCACTGTAACAATTTTCAAAGGGCATTACCCCTTTTACCCCAAACCGTTGAAGTGCTGCAGGCTTGGAAATTCGAAATGCAGTGTGTCGAAATTCACTTAGCCACCGGGTTTGCGAAAGTAACTGCAAGTGAAAGCGAAGACATTTGGTTGCCCGCTCTTATCATAGCAGCTTGCGGTACAGAGCACGAACCCTTCGTCCACTCACGTAGCTATGCAATGGCGCTATCTCCTCAACTCTCCATTTCCATGTGTACGCTGTGAGCTGTGGCACACTGCAGCGGCTGGGGGGTTAGAGGTGCACTGTTGTTTGAGGGGTTCAACTAGCCCGAGCATATGGATACGTGTCCTAGTAAAAGGCGATGCAGAGAACACGTGAATCCTACATGGCGATGGCAATCCTGCCGATTAAGCAACTGGTCAACTGTGATACTGCGGTGCGTTTCAGTCAGGTTTGTTGTAGCATCTTCAATTGTGATTACGAAAGGCAACCTCTTCTTTGTGCCCTGAAACTTTATCAGGTAAAGTATCATTTACCCTTCTGATCACCCCATGGCGATGCCAGCCAAGACCATGCCCTCACAACAAAAACGTTTTACCACAAACTCATCGCATCGCAACCAGTCGCATGACAACAGCGCATGGCCAGGTATCCCGTCTGCTGTAAATGGCAAGCATTCTCAGGGTCAATGCCAACCCCTCTGCCACCACAGATGTACAACTCAAAGCTCAGGATAACCAAGTAGATAGAGCTTCGATTCATTATCGGACTCATTCAGCTTATGTTGACCAGCGTACGCTTAGCCATTTTACCAGGGGCCTACTATGTTCCCGCCTGTACGCGCTGCATCGCTGCGGTTAGGGCTCATCTGGAGCAAGCGGACTCCTTATTATGCTTTCTTGCGTAACCGGCTATGTAACACCTATCATGGCCATATGTTGCATGTACGATGGTATTTTACAACTGAAAGCATTCTAGGAGAAACCCCAAACGCCTCTAGGTTGTTGCGGTCGGATTACTCAGAAGAACCGCTGGTTGTCCGTATTAGGCCTCCAATGTGAGCATGATAGCTTCCCGGTGGCATGATTACATCTTTTAAACTCCATTAGCTTTCAAGACCTGTCTCCTAACCAGTTGCATACAAAGCGTCTTGGCTGGTGGTCATGCGTCGCACCGTCTAAAATTGCGGATTCTTCGATAATGGCAATCCAAACAGTGACTGTGTGCGCCCTAAACGAAGTCGGGCACCTAGCTTCAACCTGGCCCTTATATGGGAGGTTTCGGAACCCAGGATTACGAATTCGTCCAATCAGCAACGGTTTCACGTGCCCAAGGATGTTCTGTCTGTCACGCTGACAGTGGGACGCATGTGGTTTGCTAGTAGCTCTCCGTGTTGATCTACCTGAACTGCTGCATGCTGTATTTAAAGGGCTTCCTAATGCTCTTATATTCAGCAAATCCTCTGCTGCACAGCAGAACTCTGAAGTTATGGATTTTATTCCGAAAATAGAAAAAAGTGCCATTTTTGAAGCGAAGAATGACAGGGATATTTAAGTAGTGAGCTTTGAGCTATGAGCCACTACACGTTCTGTTTCTGCTTTCCGTCAAGTTCCCGCAGCTGTGCTTCCACCACTAACATAAGCTCCTTTGCAGCACCTTTTCCTGCCCAGCAAGTCAGCGTGATCCAATCAGAAGAACGAAACTTGAGCCCTGCAGGTCCAAAGGCATTCGAGGCCTTCAGGTGCCAAGACAATTCACGTGACAAAAGCATTGCTTTGCCATCCAGCCCAGAAGCCGTTGGAAGTACGCACGCGATAGTCACGGAGCCTCAGCGGGTGATTCTGCGGAGCATCAGCATCAGCGGCAACACGCCAAGAGATGACAACTGCTCAAGCACAGCTGCCACCATCGGCGCGGTCACCACCGCACAGGGCTTGCCCGCGCCTGCTGCCGTCCCTGCCTCCGGCTGCGCGTCACCGCCTTTGACGGGGACTCCCTCCTCTTCGACCCAGCAAACTCCCTCTGGTCACGCCTTCAATCCACAACTCCTGTCCCCGGACGCCTGTGCTGCTGCTGCTGCTGCTGCTGCTGCTGCTGCTGCTGCTGCTGTGGACACTGGCGGCCCCAGCTCCGGTGCGACAATGGGTGGTAAAGTCGGGCTTTTCGAGCTGGCCCACGGCCTGGACGTTCTCAACACCGAAGAAGAGTTACCTCTGGATCTCACGGCCGCCGGCGCCACTGCATTACTATGGCCTGACAGCCAGGCAGCCGCATCTGCGGGCGGCAGTGGCAATTGCAGTGGCAACCCGGCATCCTTGTCTTCGACGGCCTGCAGCACCTTCGACGAGCGCCTTGCAAATAGCCTGCAGCCTTTAGACGGACCTCTTCCTCGCAACGCTGCAGTGCAGCGCCACTACCTCGGGAACGAACGGACCACGGGGGACGTCAGCGATGGGGCGAGGGAGCGCAAAGCGCTTCCTGCGGCGCCAGCGGCGCCTGCATCACAACAGCGCGGGCTGCTTCTGAACCTGTCCCAGATCCGGAGCCGTGTCCAAGAGCTGCGGGTGCTGCAAATAAGGCCCGGCGCTGCATTGCTAAGTGGTAAGTAACATATCATTACACAATCGAAGAAGCCAAGGGTTGTTGTGAAGAATAAGGACGCGAAGGAGAAGAAGAAGACGAAGCAGCATTGTGGGTGTGAAGGGACGGAAGGGAGCGCTAGGGAGGCCGACAGTGGTGGGGGCCCCGACAGAGCTCACTACCCGACAGAGCTGCAGCATTTAATAGCCCGTGGCCGCGTCCATGATACGTAATACGTGTAGCAACCAGATAGGGTCGGTGCTTATGGGAAGCCAACCCGATGCACTTCATTTGTACCCGCATGGGACATTGCCATCACTGCCGGCAGTTGCGCTTCTGCAGTTGTCCTCACGCACACGGCGCCGTCCTCCCTAACCCCTAGCACGTCCTCCTCCGCGATTTGATTCTTTTGTTGGTTTATTTATTTAATGCCCCTAAATAATCCATTTTCTTACTGCATACTAAACGTTCGTCGTTCCTAGTTCCGCCGCCGTTCCTCTGCGTTATGCTGCACCGTGTTGTACAGGGAGATCCAGCGTCAGCGGTCAGCCCGTGGTCGCCCGCTTCGAGCGCGGCTGGCCCGCCTCGCTGCTCGCGCCGCAGGTCCTGACTTCCCTGCACGACGGGCGCTGGCGGAGCCATCCTCACGTCGTGTTGTTGCTGGAGGTCCACGCCGTCGCGCTGCCAGCGCAGGTTCTGGATAATTGCGTGCGGCCCACAGCGCAGGCAGCTGCTGTTGCTGCTTCATCGTTGCGGCTGTGCAGCGATGGCGGCGGCGTCAGCGGCGGCGGCGTCGGCAACGCCGATGGTAATGCGGCTTTCTGGGAGTCCGTTGATAAGGACCTGACCACGGCCATACTTGCGTTGCAGCAGGCGGAGGCTGTACGCGGTGCGAGCACCTGCGGGTCGGCCTTCATCGGCAGCACTCTGGCCAGCAGCCCCACCACGGGCAGCGGCAAGCTCTCCCGTGTGCTGGGTGGTATGCCTGTGCAGTTGCGCGGTGCGGTGAGCTCCCCATGGGGCAATGGAAGCGACGGAGGCGACTGCGGTGGCGGCAAGCCGCAGGCGCTGCAGCCGTCAGCAGCAGGGTTGGCCGCAGCATTACCGCCGTCGCGAGCCTCTCTGCAGCAGCAGCTGACCGGCGGTGCCGCTGACGTGGCGCTTGTGACGTTATCCGTCATGGAGCTTTGCGACGGCGGAAACCTGTACGACAAGATCAGATGCGGGGCCTTCAAGTGCTGCCTCCCGCACGTGCCAGACGGCGGCAATGGTGGCGGCGGTGCAAGAAGGAGCCGTCGCCGCGACCTGCGCTGGTTCAGCGATGCCCAGTTCCTGCGCCGCTTGGACTGCTTCATCGCAACGGCGCGGCACATTGCGCTTGGTCTGCAATTCCTGCATGTCGTGTGTCGCATGCCACACGGCGATTTGGTCAGCCGAAACGTGCTGCTGCAGCGCGGGGTGGTGAATGACGTAGGCGTCGACTGTGCAACTGGATTCGTGGCCAAGCTGGCTGGCTACGGTAGATTAGCAGCCGCAGCGGCGGCGGCAGCGTCCACGGCCTTGGGAGGCGCTGAAGGGTCCTATGCCGCCTCAGCCGCGGCCATAGAGTCATCAGCTACTGCTGCAGTAGGTATTGCACCACCCGACGTGTCCACCACATCTCTCAGCCGGTTTAATTCAGTGCACGTGGGACTGTGGCGGGATGTGCAGTCGCTGGCGCCGGAGCGACTGCGGGAGCCTCATGCGCCTCCAACATTCGAAGCTGATGTGTATGCATACGGTGTCCTCCTGTACGAGATGGCGATTGGCGAGTCGCCGTGGGCTGCTATGCTGCCAGGTGAGCCCCCCGCGGCGGCTGTGGGTTGGGCTGGGCTGCCGGCTCAGTGAAGGTGGCGTTGGGGCTGGGGGTGAATGGGCTCCGCGCGGTAGCTAGGTCCGTGGTTCGTTTCGTGGTGGATTCCGGTGGGTCGGGGTGCGGTCGGGGTTGTCTCAGGGTGTGTTCTACACAGCCACCGTCCATTCAGCTCACCACCAGTTGCACACCACGTACCTGAGAAGTACCACAACTCGGAAGTCAATCGCCAACGCATTCCTTCTTGTGAACTTATCGCTTCTTGCACCCCCATGTGTCCCTCTCTACACACAGCTTGCGTGGCAGTGGGCGTCGCGACGGGGGAGCTTCGGATCCAGTGGCCCCATCCACAGCCTGGGTCCGGAAAATCCAGCAGCGCCGCCGGTGCTGCGCCGCCTCTGTGCATAACTGCCCTTATGGAGCGTTGCACCTCCCCAGTTCCGGAGGACCGGCCCAATGTTGAGCAAATCCTAGCTGCGCTGGATGGGGTGGAGCAGGAGTTGTGCAGCTGCCGCGACCTTGCGGGGGCGCTACAGGAGCAGCGCCGCAGCCGACGGCTTGCGCAAATATTCTGCGACTCCTCCCTATCATCATCCTTCTCCTCCTCCTCCACCTCGCGCTCTTGCGCTGCCGGTAACGACAGCAACAGCGGCGGCAGCAGCTTTATTGATGCGGCGTTATCCCCCTGATGGTGTGAGCATGTTCCGCTGCATGAGGACGGAGAGTTGTGCGCAGCAGGTATAGGGCAGGAGCAGCGCATGGAGGTAGGGAACTGGGGGTTCCTGCGTGAGGAGATGGATGGATGCGTGTCCCGCGGCGTGGAAGGTGGCTGGCCTGGTGCGTGAGGTGTGAAGCGTGGCAAGCGCAGATCGGCCGCCCAAGTTCAGCGATTGCTTTATTACATGCTCTCCAACGGTTTGTGGTGCGGTGTGATATCGAAATGGTAGTTACAGCCTTGGATCGATAGTAAACGGATTAATGTTAACTGAATGAACAGCAGGTGTGTGCGCGTCGGCCGGGAATAAATGAAAAAAACCGACACCATTCTCTCACCGTTCTCGTCCATCCCCGTTCTCAGGAAGACGGCATCGCTGGACGCGGCGTTATTTTTGTGAGAGGCTTTAGGTGTAGTGGAAAGCTCTCTTTAGATGTGCGCAGGAAATTGATGGCTGCAGGACGTGTTGATGACAGCTAGGGTGGCTGGAGGACCTGGGCAAGGCGATTGTTTCCAGTGCCCGTTCAGTGCACCTCCTTGTACCATTATGAATCATACGGCTGAGGAGCGCCTTGGTGTTTGATTACTAGTAGGCAAAAGCGTTTTGCTTGTGGCTTTTGGCATGTTTGCAAATACAGCATAGCACAAGCAAACCATGGGGAGTGGAAAGGGGGCTCCCGCGGCAGTGGCGGCGCCAGGAGCAGTTGTGCGGTTTTTGCGGTTAGGACGAGACAACCAACGGTGCAGCAGGCAGCAGGCTTCTGGGGAGCCCCTATTGGTCTCCAGCTGCCTCGTGACCTGGAGGAGTTGAGGAAGAGTTTTCTGTGTACCTGAAAGGTTCTGAAGAAAGTAATATTTACATCATCTAACCCCTGGTCCATAAGATCTGATGATAAGAGGGTTTCTTAACGCCACGCTTCAATAGTGAGAAGTGTGAGTGGGACGTTGCCTTTGTTTCGTAGCCAAAGCCAACGGCTATACATTGACTGGCTTGGCGGGGAAGTGGAAGCAGGCCGCCGAGGGAAGGGGGGGGGCCAAGGTATACGTCTGCCCGCCAGGTGCACGCAGCGCCGTTGTACCTGGGCATGTGGTAGACCACTTCAGGATCTCGCTGTTCGAAACGAGTATCGAAGAATGTCCAATAGAGTTATCTCAGGCAAGCTCCTGATGTGCGGGAGATTAGGCTGCCGCTGCTTGGATGAGATGCGATGTGCTTATGCAAAGGTATGTGGATGGTGAGTTGAAGCGCTATCACACGGCGTGTATGTATGTGCATGTGTTTTTTATTAAGCTGAACGGCGATAGGAGAGCAGCCCGAAGTGGGAGCACGAATAACTTTACCGATTTGAGCTCAGTAGTCCAATGACGTGTAAACTGTAGACATAGATTGGTTTTCCAAGATGTTGAACAGAAGCGTGATATCAAGGCCCTGCGCATGTGTGTAAATGTGTGTATATCTGTGAACGTGTATGTGCACGTTTGTGTTTTTATGAACTTAGCCGTGATGTGTGTGTAGATGTACGTTGTGTTGACGTGCGTTCGCACCGCGCACGCGCATTTTGTACTGGTCGTACTCGGGCACCAGTGCCCTTCCCTTTGTGAGGGTAGGCAGGGTAGGAATGGGTGGTATGAGAGGTAAGGGATGGCGGGAATGTGATATTAACTACAGCTGTCTAGCAGTCTATAACCTCAGTTTTTTAAAACTATAATTTGAATACGCGTGCGTGAGGTATCTGTGTAATTTCAGATGCTCCTAAAGTGTGGTAGCCAAACAGATATCAAACTGTTTTTTGTGAATATCGTATCCCCACCTGGACATCCGGGCACTAAAGCGGTGTCTGCCCCGAGGCCTGTATTTATCTCGACATGGAGAAAGAGGATATAAATGCCAATCATAAGCATACGATCCAACGAAATGGGAAAGGCTGGCTTCTTTAACCAGTACGGCACGTCGTACTGGCCTTGCTCGTATTATTAGTTTACACGCTTAAGTGTTTGTACCTTTATTGTAAGGCTTGGCGGCTGTAGCACAGTCGTTGTGATAAGGGATTTTGAAGGAATGCTGTTTATCTGTTGATCTGATACAGTCTACGAGACGCTTGGGCCATAGCAACGCTTCACAAGAAGAGGATCCTCATCCTCATCCGGCGCAGTGCCTCACAAAAGGTGGTTGCGGTCCGCGACAGGTGGATGCGAAGTGCCGGAGCTTGGTTTCCCCTTTGGTTTACTCTTTGGTGTATGGGTCAATTAGGGTTTATTATTGTATAGGTCGAGTTGGATCTTGGCACCATATCAACATGGTGCCATGTACGAGAAGACCCGGGGGGCCAGCAAGGCTCCGTACGCACGATGGATGAGGCGCATGTAACGTGCCGATAAGCATTACATGCCATTTGGAGCAGCCAATCATCACCACCATCATCACCACCACCATCATCACCATCATCATCATCATCACCCGCAGCAGCAGCAGCAGCAGCTTGGTTCTGAAATGCGTTTTTCTACCGCTATGTGTGAACGAGAAGGCTGCGCAGCCCGGCGGCCACCGCAAAAGACCGTCCAGCATTTTTCACAGAATGTACCGCAAACACGGGTGTCTCTCCTGAAAATTTCCTTAGATGTGGTATCAGCTTCCTCTGTTAGTCAGCTTCCTCTCGCCATCCATAGGTACAACTCAAGTGTGCTTTAAAGCCAACTCTTGCCGCCTGCAGTGACTGCCAGGGGGCTGCATCCTTTCCCGCCCACCCGCAAGCTGCTGCTGCTGCTGCCGCCATACCTCTACTGACACTCTACTGCTGGTCGCCTCGTGCACCACATTTGGTACTTTAGAGGATAGCCGAGCTGCGAGCGAGATGTCGTGACGTCATGTGGCACAGAGAGAAAAGTGTAATGATCAGTAGCGAGCTTCCCAAGGGAGAAAAGCCCACATTGCCGAGGTGCCGCTATTCACGAGTGATGCTATACCAGCCATGCTCTGTGGCACTGAGCACGTTGTGGCACTTGTGCATTTGTAATTGCCTTGGGGGAAGATCCAGGACAGATCCAGAAGGGACCCCGTTGCAGACAAGTGAAGACGTCCTTCTCGCGGGCTCCATCTATCCATCCGTCCATCCGGGGGCTACACGCGAATGGCTCGTTTGCGCTCGGCCTCCAGTGCCGCAGCCTCGCTCTTCTTGAAGGCGATGAAGTCGGAATAGGGCTTGGGGTGGTGCGACCAGCAGGCCTTGGAGAAGAAGTCCTGCGGCCCGGCCAGTTGAGAGTAGAGACGGAGGTGACGTCAGATATTCGGACCACGCATTTCTTCCTGGGTCTTTGAGTTTATTGTAGATCCAGAATCCTAAGTACCCACTAGAGGATAAGGGTCCGCCTAATCTGTTGCACCTTGCAAGACACATCCTTACGCTATGCTTGTCGAAATTTGCCGTGTGTACGCCGTACCATGTGTACAGCCATACTCTGCCGTGTCTCGATGGATATGCACTGCTTCTCTGAGAATGGACCTTGCAGAGACGACGCAATGACAGCGTTAAGGCTTCAGCATAAACCATGTAGGACATTTAGCTTCCCGTGCCATGGTCGCCTGCCTTGCCTTTGCGCTTTCAACACCTATTTGACTGTACCGCTGTGTAACGGCACCGTACACACCTTGACTTTCGGTACGTGCTCCTGTACCAGCACTTTTCCACGCTCCTTGGCGGCGCCGTGCTGCAGTTTTCCAATTCAATTCAATCACAAGTCACATAGCAAGGGACTTAAGGGGTATAACAACAAATGAGATGCGCATGGGGAACTTTAGAGGAGGAGGGGGATTTGGGTGTTCAGCAGGCCTCCATGCATTTTGTGCAGGCATGAGGAGACGTTGGCGAGCCAGCCAGTGGAACCTTAACTTGCCGTTGAATACGTGCATAGCTGCGCATGCTGAAGCCGCGGTGTGATGCCCACATGCTGCGCAGGAAAACACGTGCTTTGGAGGCGCTGGACTGACCCTCCGAAAAAAAGCACGGCCATTACGTCTTTAGGGCTGACTCCCGCATGCTGCAAATCTCTCGCACCCTGTTGCCTCAGTCCCATGGAGCCGGACCCTCTAGCCGCTACACCACATCAAACGGGACAGAGCGGCTCCACCACAACACAACATCCAGCCGTAATCACCCGCCCTCCACTGCGCACGTCACCCTCACAGCCCCCAGACGCCCCCCAGACAGTCATCCTTACTCGCTCTAGGAGCTCCATGACGGCTGTTTGGCCCATATTGCGGGCCCAGTGCCAAGGCCGGTCGCCCGCGTTGTTGGAGGCGTTCACCTTAGCTCCCAGCCGCAGCAGCAGCGCCACACCCTCCTCCCAGCCCTCGAACGCCGCGTTGTGCAGCGGAGTGTTGCCGGCGGCTTCCACCTCGTTGACGTCGGCGCCCTCACCCACCACTAAGCGCTCCACAACTTCACGCAAGGCAACAACATTGATTGCCGAAGCAGGAGAGGGTTTTAAGGGGAGTCCTACGTTTGGTTTTAGAACTTTGGAGGCTTTTAGGGTTTGAGGATTTACTTAAGGTGGAGAGGAAGGTAAGGAAACGCAAAAAGGTTGGGGCAACAGGGTGGGGAGGCAGTGGTGGCTAGGAGGCCGTTCTGCGAGACCGCTGCCACATCCTAGGAAGAGCTGTGTCCTATAGCTGAACTGGGGCCGCTTCACAGGGAAGCGCAGGCCAGTGCATGTGCTGGCTTGGCAGAGGTATAAATGATGACATGAAAAGCCAATCAGCCAATCAACGAAAGGCCGCCTAGTCATTGGCGCTTCCATACACTGCTCCGAAAGCCTGCATGCCTTGAAAAAGCCTAGCCGTGCCTCTAACCACGGGGTATTCCTTTCCCCACGAACCACCACCCCCACCCCCACAGCGGATAAGAGGATCAATGGAAGGAACTAGGCGGCAACGGCAGGTGCTGGCGCTAATGGAAAAGTTAAGACCAGTAAGGATACTCTGTGGGCATGCTGCGAGACGTAGCTAGACAGAGTCCGTCCAGAAGGGCAACTGGGTTGTTCCCCAGGGCTAGGGAATCATGACCATGGGCGACGGGGTTTGGGTTGCAAGCAATGGCACACACTCACGTGCGGCGTTGCGGTTGCAGACCGCCCTGTGTACCCGCATGCCGCCCACCCGTCCGCAGCCACGGACACAGCCACCTCCGTCTTCCTTGACCCCCACGGGGCCCTGCCATGAAGGCAGGGATGCGTCGCTCACGCTTACCCACCAGTCCATCGGCTATAGGATGGAAGGAACGCGTTCAGGTTTTAGATGTGAGTGGTGGTGAACTTGGTTCGAGGATGAACCAGTAAGTCAACGGGGATTGTGAATACGAATTCATTTATGTTTCACGTATTCATGTAGTGAATGTAATCGCACGATCCCTTAAATCGGGAATGCCCGTTGATAGGCGTGTAACGTTCCCATAAGCAACTCGTTTGTCTTGGAGCGGCAACGCATCCAAGTACGGCCATGGACCGCATGCCATGTCACGCTCATAATGGCTGTATCTATAGTTACTATTCTATGCATAGTACACATGTATAGTGGGATGTGTGGCGTGACACTGTGCATCGGTGACCGCGTGCCTCGATTTGTGCGTCATCCTTGCGCAGGGGCCATGCTAATCTTCTCTGTATTTTTCCATTTTTAACATTTGTGCCAAAGCACCGCGTGCCATTTGTGCCAAAGCACCGCGTGCCTTCTGCTTGGCGGCAATTCAGCAGAGCGCACTTTCGGTTGTCTGTCATGCATCGCTTCAAAGTTCTGCCCACGGAGTATACTATGTAAGCATAGCGTGCATAATATAATTCATATCTTGGGATGGACATGATTCTAGCCGAAAGCTATATCCTGTATGCAAAGTAGAATCCTGCGTCGGTTGTTGGTTGCAGATCGAGACAAGGGATTCTGCAAAGCAGTTTCTTCAAATTTGTGTAAGAGTAATATCCAGCAGTCTATAAATAAATTTTTATGTGATTTTACGCTCAGCATACGGGTCGGTCAGCCATTTTGAAAGCTGCTGCCAGTTCCCACCAATTTTGTCTGTACTGGCATTACCACCAAAATAGCTACGATCCATAACGAGGCACCATAGGGGCATGTGAATTTTTATCCCATGGGGCCTCTGTAGTTTGGCTTCAGCGATGCAGGTCAAATTTGCGCATTACTTTGTGTTGACAGAAGTTTCTGTTTCCAACGCGAGCCCTTACCCCTCTGCCTCAATGCATCTATATAAACCGTTTTAGATATGCATGTATAAATGGACTTGGCGCCAGCGCTTAGCAGGGCAGGGCAGAAACATCGCCGCAACATGCAGCAGCTGTCGCTGCTCTTGTCACTGCAGCTGCTCCTGCTTTTCAGGATCGCCACCCTTCCGGGGTATTACACCCAGCTTAGCTCTCTTCGCCACCTACAAGCATCATTTGGCCTCGATCCCGCTACCTCAAACCAATCCCTACTTTTCGGCAGCCGCAGCCGCGGCTGGGTCGCGATCGGGCTCCTCCCTGAGCCCCTTGAACTCGTGACGGATAGCTTCAGCAATACCTACAACGCCGCAGGGCAGCCGCAGCGCTGTGACGAAAGCACCTTCTTGGCCGCTTCCATTCAGATGTTTGCGCTGCCTCGGTTGAGTCAGAGCTTCACGGTGATAGCCGTCCTGGAGCCGCCACGTCGCGAGGCGGGTTCTCTGCAGGGTGATCTAATGACGGTCGGCGGCCTCCGCGTGCATTGGGACCTGGTTTCTAGTGAGTACTCTTTGGACAACCCCATGCGCTGGCCAGTGCTGTGGCATGACGGGCAAACACACACAGACTTGCAAGCATGCCCATAAAACAGAGACCAACCTGCCATATAGACAGGGCATACAGACAAGCTAGCATCTCTATTTAGGTATGTGTTGCGCCGCAACTCGTTTTTTCGCAACATAGCAGGAGGCCGTCAACGTCAGGGCTGGTGGACGGGCCGCTTGTCTGGGTAGTTGCTTACTTCCGTTCACCTGTCCTGTCCATCGTAATGTTGAAGTCATTGTCTTCCTAAACTGGGGGGAGGTTACCAGTTCCAGTTATCGAGGAATAAAACAAGGAATGGGGAACAGGTGAAATTGTGCGCGTACACGTATGTGTGTATGTGTGAGGGAGAGACACAGAGAGAGAGAGAGAAAAAAGAGTGTAGGGGGTATGTATGTGTAAAGTGAGAGAAAGAGCGGACAGTTGACCCTTGGGGGAAGGTCGCGGCATGCGGCCCTGGGTACGCCTCGCGTACACTTCATCGTTGTGGACTGCTGTTCAAGCAGCTGGCAGCTTCCCTCCCACACATACATACACACACACACGCATACACAGAGGAGGAGACCGCACCTTCCTCCTGAGGAAGAAGGAAAGCCCGCCCCTACCTCGACCCCGTCCCGCTGGGCCCGCCCTGCCGTGTCGTCTGTCCCGTATCTTCTGCACTTCATACCGTACTCCAATTGTTGTTGCACCACGTGCCGTGATGTGCTGCGTACTTGTGTTGTGCCACCTGTGCAGACGTCATCCACCTGTTCGCATCCTGGAACGCCTCCGCCATAGCCGCCATCCCCTTACCAGGGCGATGGAATGCCAGCGGGTCCTGGCCCTTCATCACACTCTCGCTTAGCCGCAGGGCAGCTGACGGCGCGCTGGGGGTCTGCATCAACGGCGCACCGGCGGCCATTCAAGATGTGGGTGACTGAGGGGGGGACTCCGGGGGCGCCGATACCAAAACCCCACCACGACTTGTTTATGGGAAGAGCATGGGGTTCAGCCCACCGCCAGGGTGGCTCTACTTTCTGTCCTCCGTCATCGTTTTTCTACAGGGCGCTTGCTCTTGGGCTATGGCCTTCTTTCTGCTCGGGCCCCTGGAACCAGCGCAGGTCCGCAAGTCCCACACTGCCCAGCCTGCTCCCCGGACTCCGGGGAAGGGGTGTGAGATGCAACTCACCCATGGCAACAATCTGCACTCCATGCATCCCGTGATTCTCTCCCACTAGCAACGCAAGGAAAAACTACAGCCCCCTGTGTCTCTTCCTTTTCCCGTCGATGCCACAACGTAATGCGGTGTGCGTCCTTCAGCGTCTTCTTCTAATCAGCACCTGTCTGTGCGCGTGTGTTTAAAAGCTAAGAGGTTCGCTTCCTGCCCTCTCCTAGTCCAAAGGCAGACCTCAGCCAAGCGGCGCGTCAGAGAAAACGATACTCCAGTTCTAAATCCGCAATATAATCCGCAACTGGCTCCGTAAAGAGTCCCTCCGTTGTCTCAAGCAGGTCTGGCCTTCTTCCGGTTCTCGCAAGCTACCCGGCGGCTGGGTGGCGGGCAACCCGCTGGGCAACGGCTGGTCGCTATCGGCGGTCGACCGGCTGTACCTAGGTGACCCCAAGGCCGCCAACAGCCTGAACACCCGCCTACAGCAGCTATGGCTAGTCAATGATACGTGGAGCTGTACGGACGTTGAAGCAATGTTGTCGTACAGCAATGCGTCGGCTCCGCCGACGGCGCCAGCGGCTGCCGTCGCTTCCACGGCGGCGGCGGCGGTGGCAGTTACGAGGGCGCCGCCTGGGCTTGCGGCGCTGTCCTACCGGAACAGTTTGCCGGCAGTGACACGGCTGGATGTCACGGTGGCGAGTGGTGGCGGCACGGGGGCGGATGGAGAGGCGTTTGTCGGGGAGAACGTCACGGTGCTGGGAGAAGTGTACGATAGCGACGGCGACACGCTGCGAGTACGGCTTACCTGGTACGGCGTCCCCGCCAGGTGGGTGGCTGCGTTACGTACGGGATCATGTATACGCCGGTGCGCAGTCAGCTGTGCGGGTAATCACCACCTGGTGATGTGGGGGCCCGATAATCAACATATTCTTCAGATCACCGCGCCTACGGGATTGGATGGGCGGATGTTGTGAACGAACCGCTGACACGAGCACATCCCCTGACATTACTCCTACGTCATGATTGCTATCACAACAAACATATAGCTATTAAGATTTAAATCAACTACGGCTAATGACCAGTTCCAGCACTAGGAGCCCGGCTGTTCATTTAGCGGACGGGCGGGCTAGCTGCCAGGCAAAGCTCCCAACCATATGTAGTCCGTTGTCCTCCTTATGCTTGTCCCGCCAGCTGACAGGCATTCCTCCTTCCGTGGTGACAACCGCCGGCCTCTCGCCCTCCACTCGCAACTGCTTTACCTAACCCCCCGGTATCGCTGGTACCTGCTTCAATCGCCAGTGGTTCATCTTACCCCTCGGAGTGGCTCCGCCCCGCTTCCTTGCTTTCTCTACCCCTTCCCCCTGCGGGATACCCCCCCCACACACACACGTCCCCGCTGCCCGCCGCAGAGGTTGCCGAGAGGCTTCGTGCGGTGACGAGGGGCTCGAGGCCAGCGACACCGGAGGGAGGGTGCTGCTGTCGCAGACCGTCGCTTTCAAGGCAAGGCCAACCCCCTTCCCCCCCTCCTCCACAACCATAACATTTTTATCCATCGCAGTCTCCACCAGGAGCTTCTGCACGTCCGCCGCTACCCAACCCACGCACGCCCACCCTCCCACCGAGACCACTTACCTGCCCTCCGCATCCTCCTCCTCGACTTTCCCCCTCCCTGGCCCCCTCTCTGGCCCAACCCGCCCCGCGTCCTCGCTTCCGCCAGCTGCCGGGCCGCTACACAGTGCGGGTGGAGGCGAGCGACCTGAGCGGCGTGTCGGTAGCCAGGGACGTCCACATCCTCGTGCGCAAGCTGGGGGACACGACGAGACTCGCCCCGTGCTGCAGGTACCGCTGGGGCATGGGGACCCTTGGGGGCATGGGACCGCATGGCGGGAAGGGGGGGACTTGGGGGGTGAATAAAGCGGGTAGGTTACGGAGGGGAACCTGGGTTTCTGGAGGTGATGGTGATGATGTATGGGTGGGTGAGTGGGTGTGCAACTTGCACCGGTACGCTTTTTGATGATGCATGGCTGGCTGGATGGATGGGTGGATGGATGGGTGGGTGGGTGCATGGATAAGTGGGAGGGGGATTGTCACAATGTCTCTTGCACTGCTGGGTCGTACTTTATAGTCTGTTCTCATCGTCGTCGTCCTCGTCATCTTTGTCAGATTCGAGTGGCTGGGCCGGGCATGGCTGCCGGCCTCCATCTGGCCTATTTCCCACGTCCTAAACCTCCGCATTTCGGCACCGAGTGTGGGTGTGCGCGCTTCTCCCGACGCCTTCTTTCCCTTGCATCTGCTCCTCCTCCTACTTATACCTCATGCACGTGCTTACACCTCCTCCTCCTCCTCTGCTTAGGTCCACCGGCATGGTGATTGCTGGCCAGGCGGGTCGTCCCGTACACAGCTGGCGGTTCCGGGACGAGGTGGTGACCGGGTTGTCGAGCGGGGTCCTGGGCTGGCAGTCCGAGTACCTGGCGGCGGAGGACCTGGAGGCGGAACGGCTGTTCGACTTCGGAGTGCTGGCGCCACGACACGAACCAGGTAAGACTACGAAGGGGAGAGCGGGAGGGAGGAGGGGAGGAGGGTTACCCAATTTCAAAACGTGGTCCTGTGTATGATATATACCGTCGTGAAGGCGTGCTGCTCCCATTGGTATGATATCCGCCGCCACGCAGCCAAGAAGAACACAGCCCCCCAGCCCCCCTGCTCCCCGAATCTGGTTGGCCCCCCGGGGGAATCCCTTGCCCCGCATGGAGCGTTCACGCGTCTAACACCCCCCACCCGGATCCCCCCCTGCTCCACCTGCCCCCCACTTCCACTCTCTCATAGCCCTCCAACCCATGCACCCGTACACTCACTTACCATTAAGACCCCGGACAGGACCGGATGTCTGATACCCGGTTGCCTCGTTGCGGTTGGTTGGTCGGAAATTTTCGTTTTGTTGGTTGCGTTCCTCCCGAGTTGCTCCCGGCAGGTGGTCTCGAGCTGTTCCCCTGTGTGGACGCCTTCCTGGCGGGTCCGGGCTCCCCCCGGCTGCTGAGTCCGAGCTGGGGGGGACAGAGCTCGGTCAGCTGGGGACATGGCAAGAGGGTGCTGGTGGTGCCGCAGGTGGGTTAGAGGGGAGGGGATGGGAGGGGAGGGGAGGGCGGCGATACGTGCTCTTTCTATTGCTGTTGCTGTTGTCAGCTTTTAATGCGCCTTATGGTCTTTACCTCACCCCCCTCACCCATCCATCCATCCATCCGCCCTCTCACCCCTCCTCGCCCTTCACCCCCCCAGGGGTTCAGTTGGGGTCCCGCTGTGTCCGCAACCGCCAACCAGAGCTCCCGACCCGGTTGCGAGCCTCACTGGACCAACTGGGCCGCGGACTCGCCGTACAAGATGGAATCGGGATTCCTATCAAACGGGTGCGTGCGTAACCTTCCCTCCCTCCCTCCCCCCCTCCCTCCCTCCCTCCTACTCTTCCTCCCTCCATTGCGAAGACTCCTCCTTCGCAACTCGCAACTGGTTAGTTCTTGCCTCCTTACTTCCGGCGTATCCGTCTATCCTTGGCATCAGCTTCACTCGTTCACGTGGTCCGTCTTCCCCCTCCCCCCACCTTCCCACCCTCTCTCTCACCCAGGGGCTTTTCGCGCATGGGGGAGTCCACTTCTAATCCCGTTCCCCCGTCCCTGACTAGAAGATGAATCTCCCGCTTATTCCCTCCCGCCTCCGCGCCCAGGACCCGCACCTTCTGCACCTTCGCCTGCACCCCCTCGGGCACCCGCACACTTCAGCAGCTGGCGGGGCTGACCGACCGCCTGGCGGAGGCCCTGGTGGAGCTCAGCTACGGCCGACTGTCCATGAGCTGGGAGGTGGACGTCACGGACACGCTGCTACTGCCGCAGGTATACCGCGGGCGGACGGGGGGAGGAGGAAAGACCAGACAGAAGGGGGCCTGGCGGGACGGGTACTGCAGGAAGACCAGATAGAGGCTGTACGGCACCGTAGATCTGTGAGCTGGGCTGTGTCGGACTGCGTATTTGGATTGTGCAGCTGTTTTGTGTTTGTGTGTACTACGTAGTGTTCGGAGGAGGTGTCAAGCTTGGCGTTGAGATGTACGGCGTACGGCGCCAACAGGAGCGACTAACTCCACAAGATCTGAGACGCTCTCATTCCATCCGGGGATGTGTGGGAGGGAGGGAGGGGTGTGTGTGGGAGGAGGGCATTACCACCAGGTTGGGACCCAATCCAGCACTTCACCGCTGCCACCCCTCCTATAACCACCGACACAAACCCCCCAGCCCTCCTCGTCTTCTTGGCTACCGCCATATATTCCCTCACCATCAACACCATCGCCACCATCGCCACCATCAATTCCCTGAACAATCCCCATTGACAACCCCCTGACAACAGACCACCAGTTCGGACGCCTTCGGCTACAGCGACACCCCCGTGGGGCCCTTTCTCAGCGCGGCGGGGGTGGACCGGTCGGCCTACCACTCCGTAATGGTGCTGTCGCCCGCGCCGCCGCGGGACATCAACCCCGGGTTCACGGCCTGGTCGTCCGTGGCGGCCTCGACCCTGTTCGTGATGCGCTGCATGCCGCAGCTCTACTACCTGGTGCACGAGATGGGTCACCTGCTGGGGCTGCCGCACGCGGAGATGTGGAAGTGAGTGGCGGAGGCGGCCGCCGGCAGGGCCGGCCGGGGCTGGGGTGCGGGAGAGGAAACGAATAAGCGTGTATACATGTCTGTGTACGCGCATGTGGTTTAGACGAGGACGTGTACATGTGAACGGACATGTGTACGAACCGGTACGGCGACCGGAGGGGTTTTGCGGCTACACTCCAGCCTCTGTTTCTACCTCTGCCGCCATCCTTAAACCCCGCCACCTCTAACCCTGCATTCACCTCCTCCTTCACCTCCGCCTCGTCCTCAGGAATGACAACGCCACCACTGCGCCGTCGGATCCCGCAGGGCCCGGAACAACCGAGGACAACTACAGCGATAAGGTGTGTGTGCACGTGCGTATGCATGTATGTATGCATGTATGTATGTATGTATGTATGTATGTATGTATGTATGTATGTATGTATGTATGTATGTATGTATGTATGTATGTATGTATGTATGTATGTATGTATGTACTGTGGCGCGTGCCGAAATGAGGTTGCGGGGTGGAAGGCGCGGGGTGGACAGAGACAGAGACGGAGGTGTGGAAACTGAGCGAGGTGGAAGCACAAGGGGCGAGTGTCGGGAAGCTTGCTGTTGTCCACATGCATCTCCACATGTGGCTTCCCACCCTCTTGGAGTCCCGCTAGAAATGGCCATGTCTGGCCCCCACCCCCTTTCTTCAGCGCCAACCTCCACCCCCCCACCCTCAACCCCCCAATCGCCACTCCTCCCTCCTCCCCTCCCACCAGCTGGACATGATGGCGTGTTGCCGGGGGGACTACGGAGCTCAGGCCAGGTGGGACAGGGGACCTAAGGCGGGTAGGGTAGGGTCGGGCGGTGAGGCAGGAGAGGTGAGGCTAGGGGGGCGCTGTGTAGCCAAATCTCCAATGTCGGCATGCGGACTGAGGGCAATGCGGAACCCGGGGCACCGTCACGTGAGAAGCTGATGAGATGGGTGGGTCAATGGCGGTACGGCACTGTAGTACAGGCAGGGCGATTGCGGGGCCGGTCCTCCATTCAAACCCCCCATTTCCCCCCAGCTGCGATCATATCTATCTACAGTGCTTCACTCCCGGCCACGTAACCAGCACACGGAACCCCCGTCCAGCCTCATCCCACAGGTATCTTAAATCTCCTCCCCTAAATCTCCCGGCTCTCCGGCTGTCCCCGCCCCCGCAGGATCTCTTTAGGCTGGATGCCGTTCCCGGAGAGACAGCACATACCCCTGCCACCCTCCACCGACACCAACACCACTCCACCTTCCTCCCCACAGCCTCCCAACTCTACCTTCCCCACCTCCACTTCCTCTACCTCCGACCCCTCCGCCTCCGTCTGCGTCGCCGCAACCCCCACCGGCTGTTCGTACACTCTGTGGCCCGTGGACCGTTCCGAGTCACGTGGTCGTCTGAAGGCGCTCACTGTCCGGATTAGCGACTCGCAGCTGGTGGTGTTGTCCTTCAAGGCGCTGCCCTGGTGGCAGGACGTCCGGCTGGGTCGCGACCCATGGGACACTGCGGATCGGGAGAATCTTGTGCCGGACGAGATGCGTGCGCCCCTGAGCGGCCTCAGTGTGGAGTACATGCGCAAGATGGTCAACAGCAGCAAGGGTGGGAATAGCAACGGCGTGTGTGTGTGTGCGAAGGGGGGGAGAGGGGAGGGAGCAGGAAGGTTGGGAAAGGTTAGGAAGGGTTGGGGAAGCGTCGGCCACCCCACGCCACCAAACGGCGGGACATCACACCAAGAATCCCTGCATATAATGTTGAAAAAGTCCGTATGTCTGTCTGGTTTGTCGGTATGTCTATCTGGTCTGTCGGTATGTCTGTCTGTCAGTCTGTACTAGGAGGGAATACATCTTGCGTTGAACCCACTAGCGTCCATCGGTATGCAGTGTTGAACTATGCCTTCTTGTGGGTTTTAGGGTGTGAATTATGATGAGGGGGAGTACGTATTGGTTTGCTTAAATCCATATTAGTTGGTTGTTGCTATTCCGCGCGCACCCACTGCCTCGTCTGTTCCCCCAGGCTCCTCGCCGTCCTTCAGCAGTCGCGGTCTTCTGGACTTCAACGTGTTCTTCGGCGAGTGGCCCTCCGCGTTGCCGCCCGCACCCGCCAAGCTGCCGCCAAGCCCCGCCAAGAGCGCATTCGCGCTGCTGAAGGAGGGGCAGGCCTGGCTGCATGCGGCCACAGGGCTGATGGTGGTGGCGCAGCAGGAGGTAGAATGCGACGGACAGGTGCGCGTGCGTGTATGTGGATGGATGGATGGATGGATGGATGGATGGATGGATGGATGGATGGATGGATGGATGGATGGATGGATGGATGGATGGATGGATGGATGGATGGATGGATGGATGGATGGATGGATGGATGGATGGATGGATGGATGGATGGATGGATGGATGGATGGATGGATACAAGGTCGGATAGGGCCCACACGCGGGGTTTTTCAGTCATCTGGGGGCAGGGGACGTGCCAAGTGGCGGGTAGCCACAGCGTTGAGCGAGATCGGGAATACAAAGTGGAAACGAAATTCGGAATGAGGCGAGTAGGGGGTTGTCAAACATCTTCTCGCCACCCTCCAGCCAACTCCAAGCCCTAACCGTTCCAGGCCGAGGTACCCGTGTACAACTACTCGGTGCCCAACTTCTACGGCTTTCGCGGGGAGAACCCCGGGCTGGAGGGCTTCAGACGTTCCGACTACAGCGGCTACGCGGCTGGGCTGCGCTGCCTGCGAGTGGCGGTGCGGACGCAGGTGCCGCCGGAAGACAGGAAGCCAGGTACGTGGAAGTCGGGGCGGCGGAGGGGACCGGACCACACAGCTGCGGGAAAGGCTGGGCTGGGCTGGGCTGGGCTGGGCTGGGCTGGGCTGGGCTGGGCTGGGCTGGGCTGGGCTGGGCTGGGCTGGGCTGGGCTGGGCTGGGCTGGGCTGGGCTGGGCTGGGCTGGGCTGGGCTGGGCTGGGCTGGGCTGGGCTGGGCTGGGCTGGGCTGGGCTGGGCTGGGCTGGGCTGGGCTGGGCTGGGCTGGGCTGGGCTGGGCTGGGCTGGGCTGGGCTGGGCTGGGCTGGGCTGGGCTGGGCTGGGGGGAGGATGGGGGGAGGATGGGCTGGGCTGGGCTAGAGCCTGGTTTTGGAAGAGCCTGCATTGGTGGCCACTGACCTTGTCCTGGGTTGCCTTTCCCGTTCCTTTTGAGTGGCTGTGGTGATAGCCCTGAGCGGGCTCGGTTTGGAGGATGAGATGAGGAGGGGATGAGGTGCAGCAACCCACCACTTTCGCCCCTCTTGCCGCCCCTCTTGCCCGGGTTTCCCACCGGCCACTAAGTCCACTGCTTGCTCTGACCGAAACCCGCTTCCCTCCTCACCTCCTCACCACTACGGGAATGCCTGGCCCCTGGAGCAAACCCCTAGGCAAGCTGGCAGTGCGGCTTCGAGTGGTGGGCTCTGATACGAATCGCCCGTTGGACCTTCGCGGCTCGTGCGGCTTCCCATTGCTGCCGCGACTTCAGTTGGTGATGCCACCGGACTGGGAAGACGTGGAGGCCGCCGGTGCCGCCGGCGGCAGTGGCGGCCTACCGCCGGGCATCGCGACCGTTATATGGAAGGACCCCCGCAACACTACCTTTGCGTCGGGTACTCTGTTCGCCTCATTGCCGCCGTTCTCAGACGGCTGGGTGCGAGAAGCTTCCGCCGGTGATAGCCCGGCCTGCGTGTACAGCTGCGACCCGTTGTACCGCGTACGGATCGCGTCGTACAGTGGAGCTCAAACGCTGGTGTCAGTACGTGTCGTGCAGGTATCTCTCCGGTACATGCTCTTGTACGTGTCGTACAGGTATTACCAGCTGGACGTGATCACGACCGAGTCCGAGGTATTGTACGTCCCTGTCGTGGCGCCGTGGATTGGATCTGCCGTACTATCTCAGGGCAACAGTTCGGCGGCAGGCGTTGTTAACGGGGTCAACGGTGAGCCCAGGGGGTGTAGAGTGCGGTGGCGCTGCGAGGACCTCATAAACTTGTAATGCTGCCCGTTAAGAATCACAATTATTACCTCGTTCTTGTTACCTTATTACCTGCCGACTTGCTCTCCAGAGTGTGCTTTTGTGTGGCGGAATCAGTATTGGGCCTGCAATGGCTTGGAGTGTACTTCGTTGACCGGCGTGTTGGCTCGCGCAAAGTGCCAGTGGTGGTGTGTTTTCCTGGAGCGTTAAGGGGCTAGTGGGCTCCAAGGGCAGAGGCCCACGTCTCCATGTGGGGCAGCGAAGGGCGCCCATGTGCGGCATGTGGTCGCCCAACAGCGGCAGCCACGAACTCCTCCTCATCATCATCATCCTCATCCAGTTGTTCAGATGTTCGAAAACGTGTTCCGTTGAACAACAGGGTTTTGACGCGATGCCTTGGCGGCCTAGATGACGACTGCCCACTCCAGCAGGGCCCTCCTGCAACACGGCTACAGAGGCCCCCACGACGCAGCAGAAAGCTTTCTGACGTGAGTCCCTCTTGTCCCCCTGCCGCTGCCCCGGTCCCCACCCGTGTGCCGCTCCTCACTCTCGACGTCGTGGCCGTCAATGGCCACAGACCCATGGGACGTTGCCTGGGGCCTGCAGCTCCTAGGGGATGCAGCTGGCAGTCGCCGACTGGACGAGCAGCCCCTGGTCACGTGGGCGGCTGAACAGCTGCCGTACACCGCATGCAGCCGGCAGTTCACGCTCACGCTGTTGGTCAAGGTGGGGCAACGGGGTGGGTCCTCCAGGGCTGTGGGGACTACTGGGAGCCCCCAGTTGGGGTCTGCGAACTATGGGGTGCCTACTTCCGCCGCCTAAGTTGTGATTTGTTTGCTTTTTGGATATTGGACTGTGCGGCGGCTGCAAAGGAGTCCCCCTTTGGGTCACACGGCGTGATGTGCTGATCTGTGTAGCGCCTGTGCTGTCGTGTCGTTGCGATCCAAAGCTAGTACTTTGTCAGCAGCCTCACTTCCGACCCTTTCACAGCCGCTCTTATCACCATATCCTCGCAACCCATCTGGGCCCTATGACGATCCCACCTGGACCCTCTTTAACTACCTCCTCTTCCTTCTTCTCCTCTTCCTTGATAATCCCGACGAACTGGCTTATGACAAGTTCTACTCATTAGCTTTTGAAGGACAACCAATATTAAAATTAATTTATACCATTCCGAGGATAATGGTAGATTGTGGCCCTTCCCGCCACCATTCCGCCTACCTCCTCCTCCTCCTCCTTGCTAAGCCAAACCCCCCTTCCGTGCCTGCTTTCCCTTCGCTTGCCTTCCGTTGCAGCTTCGGAACCCCGTCGCACGAACCGGCAGATGGCCCCTGGCTGCGGTCCGGCTGGATTCAGCAGCAGCAGGCGGCAGTAGCACCACTAGCGGCGCCGCTTACGACGGCCCAACCCTGTGGGTGGTGTGGAACGCCAACACCAACATAGCCGCGACCTTCCCGACCGCAGCCTTCAGCAGCACCGACGTCAACGGCGTGGCGGCACCGCTGTCGCTGGCTGTGGCGCTGGACCCCCACCGTGAGGCCACCGTGGCCATGGCCTTGCCGCCGCTGGGGGTGAGTTGTCCAGGGCCATGTCCAGAGCCCCAGGGTCTCTTGTCACCGCCTGGCATGTAGGGGGGGTTAATAGCGCTTTGGGGGGGGGTAATAGCGGGGGAGCGGGGCAGCGCATCTGTCCCTCCCTCCCTCCCTCCCTCCCGTCCTCCCGTCCTCCTGCGCAACCTTCATTGCGAACACTCATAAGGACCGTTCGCGAAGGAGTCCCTGGCCTTGGTCTGCGGATTCATGGTCGTCTTCTTTCCTTTCTTGGCACCGCCCTCCTGCTTGAGGCGGCCCCCAACTCAGCTGCGCTGGTGCGAGCGCAGCACTGATACATGTGTGCCCCGTCCTTTCCCTGCCACACTATGCCTTCACCTTCGCCAATGCTAATGCACGATTAACTCTTTAATGGTGCCGTACAGGGCGAGCGGATGTACCACGTGGTGCTAGTGTACGACCAAGGCCGTATCGGCGTTTGGGTGGATGGTGGTGGTGGCTGGCCGTGGCGAGATGCGGCATGCGTGCCGCCGAGGGCGGGCGTGACGTATTGTAAGGCGTCTGATGGCGGCGGCGGCGGCGACGGCGGTGGCGCCGAAGCAGGTGGCGGTGGACCGCAACGCCCCGCAGCTCAGAGCGGTCCCCTGCAGGGCATCAGGTGAGAGCTTACGCTGACATGTGCGCCTGTGCGTTTGTATGTACGCCTGTATGTATTATATATATATTATACATATATATATTATATATATAATATATATATATATAAATACGTACATGTATGGTCGCCTACACATATGGCGACCACCTGAGCCGCGAAGAAGCCGCGAATGTCTACCGTGCATCATGTCAGTGTGTTCCCCACCGCATTCATGCCATATAATGGCACTTGCGAGCGGGTGGGCGCACCTGGCCGTCACTGGGGCCGCGTCGGTGCTGTGGCTCCAGCGCTCCAGCACGCCACCACATAACTCGCCACTTAGCCGCCCCGGAGGTTGGTAGTCCAGGACATCTCTGTTGTTGCTTCCTCGGTCTGCAACGCCGTTCGGCACGTTTTTACGGCCTCTTACACTCACATCACACTCGTACGAACATCAGCGGAAGGACTCATATAAGATTAACACGCGAACACGCATACATACACACATACATACACACGCACGCCCGTGTGCCAGTTCCTGTCCGCGGCTCAGCTCAGTAAAACACACACACACACACTCACGCACGCACGCACGCACGGCGTCCTGGCGGGCCCCTCCACCTTCCATCCAGCCTCCTGGGGGGATCCTCAGGTCTGTACGGCACCCTGCTGTCCGCGCGAGTGTACAACTACGCCCTGCCGCGAGCTGACCTGGCCGCCGAGGCCACCTGCCTGGGAGGGGGCCAACGGCAGCAGCAGCAGCAGAACTGCGCCGTGCGATTCGGCCTGCGGAACACTACAGCCGCAGCCACCGCATCAGCAGCGATGGCCTTGCGGCTGTCATCGGTTTCTCCTGCTGCCGCTGCCGACCGCGCAACGAGCAACAGCACATCCGCATCCGCGGCGGCTGCGGCGGCTGCAGTCCTGGGGCGGGCTCCTCCAGGCGCTGTGGCGCTGCCGGTGGCGGCGGCGCAGCGCTCTGGCTGGGACCTCCTGGCGATGGATGCCGCCATGACGGGGCCCTTCCCTCCGGGGTCCAGTCCTCCAAGAACAAGATATCGGCTGCAGGTGGAGCGGGGGGAAAGAGGGTGGGCTGTGGCCGGGCTGCGGTGCGGCGGCCCTGTGTGTGCATGTGTGTGTATGTGTACTTGCTGCCTGTCCCTTTCCGCGGTTGTTCCATTCTTCATGCAGAAGCCACACGAAACTTGCTTACCCGTCCTCACTTGCTCGTCCTTACCTTCCTGCATCCACGCCTGAACGGCTACTGGCCGCCGGCTACATCACGATTGACAGGTAGGAAATTGGTCCGCCTGCAGCGCCGCGTGCGGCGGCGGGATAACCCTTCGTCCCGTCGTCTGTCAGCGTGCGGCCAACCGCGGACCGTGGGGAGTCGGTCTGGACGACTGCCCACTGGCGGCGCTCCCGGAGCTCGTGGCGGTGTGCAACCCGCAGCCTTGCCCTACGTATGCTATTGCGCTGACCCAGGTGCCGGGGCCCAGCGAATGCCTGCAGCCTTCGGCGCCAGGCTGTGCAGCCGCGCCGGCGGCTATTTCGCCCATGCAGCAGCTACAGCCGACGTGCCTGCAGTCCGGTGGCGGGCAACTGCGCCTCAGCGCGTGCGTTGCGGTGATGGCAACGGCAGTGGCGGCCGACGGGCTGCCGGGTGGTCAATCTGCGGCAGTGGAGGCGGCGGGGGCGGCAGCGGGGGAGCTATCGGAAGTGGCGGCCGCCACGGCCGCCGTCGCGGCTCCGGGTCGCGATGCTCTGATGTCGTCTGGCATCTGGCAGGGTCTAACCCTACTGTTCAACGTTTCGCATCCAGTGCCACCTCCAGAGCAGCGCAGCGGCGACAACGCGGGTACGGCCGACGCCGGCTCAGTGCACCCGTCACCATTGTTTCTGCCGCCACCGCCATCGTCGCCGCTTCCACCGGCTGCGGCGCCTCCACAGTTGCTGAGCCTGCGGCAGGCGGTGCTGCAAGGGATGCTGCAGCGAACCTGTTACACTGCTGCAGGTGCTGGCGGTGGCGGCGCCAGCGGCGCCAGCCGTGGCAGTGATCTACCCTCATCGCTGCAGCCGCCGCAGCCGCCGCTGCCGCAAGCGGAGAACGCCAGCTGTACTGCGCATGCATCTGCTCTGACGTGGCGGTACGGCGCTTGGGGGCCATGCCAGGTAGATTGCATTACACCCGGCAGCAGCCGCAGCACCATCGGTGGTGCCCGCACCGTCGGCAGTGACGGGGTCCGCATGCGCTCGGCGACGTGCATCAGTACGGCAACTGGGGTCCAATTGGACGCAGCCGTGTGTACGGCAGGGTTGGGGGCTCCGCCATCGGCGCAGCTGCGGTCGCCGTGCGGCGGTCGGGTGTGCGGCGTGGCCGCCTGGCAGCTGGGCGCCTGGTCGTTATGCGACACACGGAGCTCAGTAATGGGCAATGGCTGGGCGACGCGATCCCCAATCTGTCTGGTGGCCCGCCCAGGTGCATGGGCTAATTGCGGCACGGAATCTCCGTCGCCGCCGTCATCACCGACGGCAGCGGCTTCGGGGACGATTGCAGGGTCGCCGTCGTCGTCGCCGGCGGCGGCGGCGGCGGCGGCGGGGGTGTCTTTTGGGCAGTTGGATCGATGGCCGCTGATTAAGTCGGGGCCCTGCATGACGAGCAGCAGCAGTGCCCCTGCGGCTGTACCGCCGGTGTTGTGCATGGTGCCCGGGCTGGCACGTGAGGAGGCGGCCTGCTTTGGCAATGGAGTCTGTACCTATGCTGGTGAGTGTGCCGTACCGTAGGGAGGTAGGCGGGTAGGTAGGGCTTCTCGGTAACCGAGCCCGAAACCCTAAGTCATTGGGTGGCTAATTGCAGAAATGTAGGTTGGTTGTGTGTGCGCAAGAGATGGGCGAGGACGCAACACGCCCAGCAGATCACGGAGCCACATACCACCACCACCACCACCACCACCACCCAGCAGTTCCCCTCAAGGGTAAAGACAGAGGAGGACAGCATGCTATCGGGGGAGATATGCATACAGGCACCGATGCGACCCCAGCTGGCACTGCTGTCCACAGGTCTTGCGACATGGGCACGGCGTTGCTCTAGGCCAATAGCGGCAGGTTATAGTTGTTTGCGACACACACACATACAGACACGCACATCGAAGATCGAGATCCTCATACACACATACATACCGGCCGTGTGTCGATACGCAGTCGTCTAACGATCTCCCCTGCCGCTTTGCACTCCCTGGACTTTCCTGTCCTCTAGGCACGTGAGCGGGGAAGTCAGCCTGCCCGGCATACTGTTCCTAAAAGCTGTCAGCCCCATCCCCCATTTGACCTCACGCTCCCTCCCTCAAGCGCAATCCCCGCCCCGTCCCGCCGCTTCCTTTCCATTTCCCCACCGCCAAGGCTGTATCTGCAACCCCGGCTATGCGGGGCAACTGTGTGAAGTGTTCCGGGGCTTCGAGACGCCGCCATCCCCATCCCCACCCCCACCCCCATCACCACCGCGACCGCTACCTCCACCTACACACTCATACTCAGCAGCAGCACAGCTACCCCCCGCAGCCAACACCTCAGCCTCCACGCGCTCACCGCCCTCAACCCCACCCTCAACGCCACCCAGCACCGCACCGACCTCCAGCACCGCAACCAGCCGAGATGGTGAGGGCTGCCAGAGCGGCATTCTTGACCAGCGCGGCAGCTGCTGCCCCTCCGGGCACCTCGCGGCCGACGGCACGTGCTGTGCCGCGGCTACCGCCGCCGCCGAGGCCGGTGCTACGGCTAACGCCGGAGCGGGTGTCATCAGGGCCACTCTGGACGGCTCTGGGAGCTGCTGCTACGAGCATATCGATGCATGTGGCGTGTGTGGCGGGTCAGCGCGGGTGGTGGATGTGCAAGTGAGTGGGGGCCTGCGGCTTTCGGCTGCTGCAGCTGTGTCCACCCCCAGGGTCCTGCCCGCGGATAAAAGCTGCGGGCCGATGTGCAAGCACGGTGTGCATTGTGCTCTTAGATAGATACCCTTGGAAAAGGAGTATCACACATGCACATGTGTCTGTACGTCTGTACGTCTGTATGTCTGTACGTCTGTACGCTCCGAGCCGCATGGTGAATGGGCAGGTGGTGGTCCGCATCTCCAACACTTAGCCCTTCTTCATCCGGCTGTCTTTCCTCCCCATGCATTCGCGCAGGGTACCTGCTGCAGTACAGTGCTGGATCAGTTCGGTGTCTGTTGCATGTCAGGCCTCGTGGACGAGTGCGGTGTGTGTGATGGCGACGGTACCACCTGCGCGCTGCGGCTGCGGCTGCGGCTACAGCTGGCGGCGACAAGTACCTCTCCTGCTTGGCGCGCTGCTACTGCCCCCGCTAACATGGCAACCGCCTGGGAAGCAGCCGCTACCTCGGCCTCAGCTGCTTCCGAGGCCGACATCTTGACGCCTTCCGCTGCCGCTTTTCTGCAGCGCTTACTGCGCTTGTCTCTGGGGCCTCTTCAGGGCGGCCTTAACATCGCCCTCGTAGCTTCCTCCATCGTCACGGCGGACGAACCTGCTGTCCATCCTACGCTGCAGCCGTCACAGCAACAGCCGCCCTGGGTCGCCGTCACGTACGACATCACGTACATGGACAACTCGACGACGAACGACCCGATGGGCGAGGCTGCGGGTAGCGGCAATGAGACTGCGGGTGGCTGGCTCTGGCCGCTTGGGCCGTACAACTTCACGACGGCGGCTGTCGGCGTTCGGTTGGAGGGCTTGCGGGATGCGGTGCAGCAGCAACTTGGAAAGGAAGGGTCTTCTTCTCTTGCGCCATCTCCCGCGCCATTCGGCACGGGTACAAATGCAGCGTCTACTGCTGCTGCTGCTGCTACTGCTACTGCTGATACCGCTGCATTTAAGGCGGTCCCGGCTGCAGTCGGAGCCGAGTCGTCCGCCAGCGATAAATTGCTCGGGACCCCTACCGGCCAACAGCGCCTGCAGGAGCAGCAGCCCCAGCTCCAGCTCCAGCTCCAGCCACATGCGGAGATGCAGGAGTTGCTGACCAGGTCCATGAGGTCGTCGGGAGTTGTGAAAGGGGCGGCAGCGGCGGCTCTCCGCGCCAGCAGCAGCACCAGCAGCACCAGCAGGTCCTTGTTGCAGTCCGCCGCAGGCGCCGGGATGCCGCCGCCGCCGGTATCTCCAGGGCCTTCGCTACCGCCGCTGCCGCTGCATCCGCTGCCGGAGTCCACCGCAACCTCATCGCAGCTGCCGCAAACAGAGTGGTGGGCCGCGGTACAGGCCTTGCTGCGGGCACCAGCTGCCCACGGCGCCGCCGCGGCGCTGGGGCTGTTGGCGCTGGAAGTGTACGGCATTGAACGGGTTGGCGTGTGTGGAAACGGCGTGTGTGAGGTGGGCGAGCAGGTTTGGCCGGGCACTCCCGAGGCGGTGGCGATGGCGGCGGCGGGAGCGGGGCCCTGCCCGCAAGACTGCCCTCTAGCGCTGCTGGTGTGCCCGTCCGGCAGCATGTCTGGCGGCGGCAGCGGCGGCGGTGATGTGCTTCAGTGCAGCGGCCGTGGAGCCTGTTTGATCAGCTCTGGCGTCTGCACCTGCTTTGAAGGGTGAGGGCCTCCATGGGATGCGCTCTTGCTGCGGTATTTTTAAGGGTAGCGCGTGAGGGAAAGTAGTACGGTCCCGACTGCGATGCTGTGATATGTATGTGCGTATGTGTGTATGTATGCATGCATGCATTATGTGTGGATGAGCGCCCGTGGGGTTAAGAGCGGCAAAAATGGTTGTTCGCGTGCTCCTCTGTTAGAGAGACGGACTTTAGAGAGAGGGACAACTATGTGCGTGTCTTTTTTCTCTGGGTGGGAGCCTTGCAGGTTCACTGGCGACGCCTGCGAGCAGTGCGCCCCGGGCTTCCAACGTGCGCTATACGGCGACGCAGCCGGTGCCTGTGTACGACAGTATATCCGTGGCCGTACGATGCTGGAGTGGGACGCGGCCGCCATGGGCAATGTGGCCTCGGACGGATTACTTCGGAACGTGCTGTTGCTGGTGCTGCTGGCGGTAAGTGGGAGGGCATGTAGGGTTAGGTTAGGGTTTCTCCAGGTTTTCAGTTTTTAGGGTTTTCTAGGCTAGGACTACGTCCATAACGTATTTCCCCAACAAGCGTTTCCGGTCCAACCGGTTTAGATGTTGGGGGTTCGGGGACAACGCGCTATCATAGGCATGGGGCTGCACCGGTGGAGCCACCACCACATTCACCCACCAGCTGGCGCGAAGGAGAGCGTGTGCATGACATTGAGGAGTGCTGCGCTCGCGAAGATGTCGGCCCCTGTTTATGGCGTTGCACGACTTTGAAACTGGCGCTCCTCCCCACCAGCTTCAATGCTATGCTGAGGCTGGGCTAGGGTACGGTCCCCATCGGCTACAGGCGGCGCCGTATTCTAGTTCACCGTACACACACCCCACCGGATCTTCCTGCAGGCGGGTAGCGCCTTGCTGATGACGTTGACAGCGCTCTCGACCACCACTTGGATTTGGAGACGCAAGCTGCGCAAACGGCGTGAGGCGGCGGCGGCGGCGGCAGCCGCGGCCCGGCAGCGCGCCTCCCCATGCAAGCATTTCTCTGACACGGGTAACGACCGCGGCGGCGGCGACGACGACGACGGCGACGACACCGTGGGCGTCGCCGATGCCGGCTCCGTCATTAAGGGTCGTTCTCCTGCACGGGCACACGTCGGAGCAGAAGCCGGGACGCCGCGACGGAGGAGCCGGCGGAATCCGACTGCCACGGCGACACGCGGCGCTGGGCCTGGAGCTATCCGGCTGTCCGGCCGCCTTGCACCAGCAACATCAACAGGGCGCTGCGGGGAGGTGGAGGCGGATGTGGAGGCGGAGGACGGCCCGGAGGCGGTGGCTGAGACGCCGTTGGTGTCGCGGCGGCAGCAGCGGCGGCTGGCAGTGGTGCAGGTCAATGCCACCGGAGATGACACATTTGATTGGCTGCCGCAGGAGGAGTCTCAAGTGAGTGTGGTTGGGTGTTAGTCGGTAGGTGGGTAGGTCGGATTTTTTTTTTTTGTGTGTGTGTGTGTTTGGAACACCAGGGCGCGCAGGACGCCGTGATATCCGCAACGTGGAGCTAACTTACACGGCTGGACATCCCATCCCTGGACTAATCGCAACCTCCCAACCGTCTCTCACGCAGGATGCCTCGGCCGCTATTGAGACGAGGAAGGTCAGGTCAAGGTCCGCCCCGGTAAACTGCTCAGGTGCTCCATGTGCTCCAGAGATCACCAGTGCAGCAGGGACGGCGCCGGCTGCTGCTGGTGCGGTGGCGGCTGCGTCGCCAGCAGTCAGGGACCAGCTCCCGGAGGGGGCCATGGCCTGGGCCGCGGACCGCTCACCACGTCATCAACGACGCTGGACGGAGGCTGCGGAGGGAGCGTTGGACGGGGGGGAGCTGCGGGAAGACCACGCACCTCCTCCTCCGCACCATCTTCCTGCATCCACCTCCCCCCACGGCGACGTCAGCGCCATGATGACGCGACTGCCGCGGCCCCGCGCGGCCTCAGAGCACACGACCCGGTCGCCGCGCCTCAGCGAGGGGGGCATTGACATTGACATTTCGTTGCCGGAGCACGGACAGGGCCGCCTACAAGAGCAGCAGCAAGGACAAGAGCAAGGAGAACAGCAAGATCAAGAACGAGAACAAGGCGAACGGTGGCAGCGGCAACAGGTGCCACTCGGCGAAGCGGTTGAGGTGCACCGCTGGGGAGAAGGGGGCGACAGCTCTCCGGAAGCAGGACACGGCGCATTTGCGCACCCGCCGCGGCGGCAGAGTCCGACCAGAATGGCGGGCGCTGGAGGCAGCACCAACCCGTGGGTCGCTCGCGGGTTGAGTGTCTTCCTTCAGCGGTTGCTGCTGCCTCCCGTGTCGACCATCTTGGACCGCGGGCTGGGTGCAGCTGGGAGCGCTGCCACAGCTGGGGTGGATAGGATCGAATCCCTTTCAGAGGGGGAGGTGCGGCTCTCCTGCGACCCGAAGCAACAGCAGCAGCACTATCAACACTACCAAGCACAGCAGCCGCGGCTGGCCCTGCCACCAATGCCCGAGGCCGGAGCACCGGGTACGGCGGAGGAAATGCAGGGGAATAGCGACGACAGGTTGCAGCCATGTCACACACCTTCTCCTCCGCGCCGGCCCATGGGAAGCGGCCGAGCGGCGCTGCTCGGCAGCAACATCACCCGCAGCAGCAGCAGCAGCCGCAGCGACAAGGCCGGTTCAGTGGGGCCGCGGACATCCGCTGCGGCGTTACCACGGCAGTACGACTCAGCGGTGGTTGCACCGGCGGTGCTGACAGCCTCGCCCTCTACCCCCAGGCCTTGGTGCACGCGGGCGCCGCTCCCTGAGCAGCAGCAGCAGCAGGAGCAGCTGTGGCTCTCTGACTGTGTGGCGGCCCCCGGGGCAAGGTTATCAGATGCGGCGGCGGAGGTATATCCGGGGGTATCTGCCACGCCAGAGGGGGCCCATGCCGTGGCAGCGGCCTCGATGAGGTCGCCGATGGCGGAGACAAAGGCGGAGGCGGACGCGGCTCCGGCGGAGGAATTGACCCCCACCCCGCGGGACCTGACGCCCGCTATGCTCGCCGCCGCACAGTCATTTCCGCTGGCAGCTCAATCCTCTTTGCCACTCGCTTCGCCGCCGCCTCCGTCAATGGCATCTCCGACCCGGTACTTGGGCGGCAGCGGTGGCGTCGGGATGCAGCTCTGGAGGGAAGATCCGTCGGCGAGCGTTCCCACGCCGCTGCTCTCACCCGCCACCGCGTCGCCAGCGACAGCAATGCCAGCGTGGACGGGTGCCCTGACGGCGGCAGTACGGCGCAACTGGACGAGCGGCGCGAATGGCTCCGCCGGTGGTGCGGTCGGCAGTCCTCGCGCTACGCTTTCTCCTACGGCCAAGATGGCTTCACCACGGCTTGCGTTGCTCCGGAACCTTGAGGCCGGCCTGGGGCTGGGCCCGGGTGGTTTCGGAGACGCTGATGTGGTCAAGAGTCCCCGCGGTAGGAGGGCGCTCCTGCAGCCGCGAGCCAACTTGAACCGGCCGTAGGAATGATACGGTTGCGGGATAGGAGCAGAACAACGGAATTAAGTGCTCCACGCAGCTGCGCAGTGGAATAGCTAACACGTACAGCCCCTGGTAACGCGGTAACGCGAACTGCCACACCCATATGGCACCTTTGACACAATTTGGTTTGTGCCTTCACACGAAAAGGCACATAATGTCTTCTGTGTATGACTCAGGGCGATATCATCTGAGGGACAGTGTGGGCCTCGTTCGTCCGAACAAGGCAGGTCATGGCAGGTCATGCGTGCAGGCTACTTCAGGTTGTAGGGCGGAGGGGAGCCCAGCGTGGCTCACCTTACGAATGGTGTGGTGTGGTGTGGGATAAATGCAGGCATGAGGTCGCAGATGGAGTTTACCCAACAAAAGGTTATCCAGGGGAAGGATTCTGTTGGGCTCGCGGGAGGGCGCTTAGGGCTCCCCGGCGTCCTCTACGTGATTGCTGGAGGCGCGGGCAGGAGGAGCCAACGTTTTTTGGGCAGCAGGAGGGGCGTTGGCCGCGTGAGCTGTAAAGCCGTGAGCTGCTGTCCTTATTTTACAAACTTGCTGTGACCGGATTTATCAGGTGATTTTGCACCTTTCTTTGTGTTGTTTTTTGTGTTCTTCGCGATTTCTTTCGTGTCCTCCTTGTGTCTGTTCATCTTCCACCTCTCCCTCCTCTCCTTCTCTTTCCAACCCATGTATCTTCTGGAGTCCTGTGCCGGTGCTGGGTGCGTTACCAATTTTCATCATCTTTGCTGTGACCCCGCCAACTTGAAACTGCTGTTGTTGTACAACGATTCCTCTTGGGCCCAAGAGGCTTTATGGACCTTAGTCGTAGGAGTTGCACTTCGCAGCCAGCCGCTCTTCGCATGTAGATGAGGCTTGCAGTGTCATTGATTGGCAACGGGTGTCGCATGGGGGGGATGGAAAGGTGCAGGGATGCCGTTTTGCTCATAGTTTAAAGATGAAGCATACATCGAGTCGGAAAGTCGCTGTTCCTCAATTCTTGCATTCCACTCGCTGGCTACAATACTCTCCAGGTTCACGGCTCTCGGGGAGCTGCGCTGCTTTGCCATGGGTGCGTGTCGGGGGCCCACGCATCCTCAACATCATACCTTAGCACACAGGGCGACGAAGGAGGAGAACTTTAGTTCTTCCCCTCCCTTTGGGGAACGGCTTCCCCGTCGTTTCTTTCCTTCTTGCCCTGCCAGGTTCTTGTCAGCGGCAGATCGGAGACATCCGGAAGTATTCATCAAGGGGCTAACATACTATTGCAAGAAGCAGGAAAGGGGGCGTGTGGCCTGCCTTGCATGGTCTTCGGTTTTCGTTTGGACGGACTTCGTGTACTATGCGGTCCCTTCTGGTGGTGGCAAGTGGTGGCGGATTGTGTGAAGAGAGGCCAAAGGCGGAAGAGGTGCTTACATGATGGCGGCACACAGCGCAGCAAGATGCGACTTGATTGGATAGGGCATGGTGCAGGAGTGGAAGTAATAGATCGGTCGAGATAGGGCTGTGGTTGGCGGCTTATTAATTCTTCATACGGTAAAACATATGATGGGTTATTGGAAGACCAGATTGGAAGATGCATTGCTTAAACGTCATCGCGTGATCCGTACTCCCTACTAACTTATTGTGGGGAAGGCCATTGCGTCTGCGACCACACTCCCGCGGTACCCAAACCCTTCAAAGACAACTCCGATCAGCCATTTGGCTGTTAGTGGGAGGGCGGGTGGGCCGCTCGCACGGCAATCGAGTAGAGAGTACGAAATAACCTAATGCAGTCATCGTCAACAGAAAACGTAAGCCTCCAGCCTCACGCCGACTCTCTTACCGACCATTCATATTTGCTACCTCGTCCACAAGACTCCGCCGCGTTGCCTCTAGTTCGGCTCGTGCCACAGGTAACTTCGCTCGTCGCTACTTTGCCATTCACCTTCGCCTCCACCCAGCCTCTGCTTCTCCACAGAAGCGGCGACCTCCTTCGCCGTTGTTACGCCTCGTCTATGCGACTCCTCATCATCCGGCTGGGTCTTCTGCCTACCCGGTGCGCGCCCCCTCCCTCTGCGCATCCATTTCTCCGGCCCTCTCTTACGGTTGCCTACCTTACTGCAGGACTCGCCCCTTGCCTGTCCGGTGCCGGGTAGGCTTTCCTTGCCTCCCCCGGCCCTCCTTGGGGCGCCCCTCTCTGGCTCGTCAACTACCTTACTTCCGTCCTTCCCTGGCCCTCGGGGGCCCAACCCCTCCGCCCTTTCTGTGGGCCCGATGCCCGCTCTGGACTTGTCTCACGCCCCCGGCCTCTCTGATGCTGCCCCCCCGGTAGGCTTGCTCCTGCGCCTGGGTCCTGTCTCTTCTTTCCGTCGCGCTTACCTCTCCTACCTTCTTCTGCCCTCCAGGCACTGCCGGAGCCTACTCTGCCCCAAATCTTGGCCGCGCGCGTCCGCCCCACTTCCATACCCTCTGCCGTACTGGACCCACCTTCCAGCCGTCAGCTTTATACCGTCGCCCTCGCGAAGGCCGCCACCGTCTGCGACAGCTCGTTGGCTCGCGAAACCATTGCCCGCCAGGAGGCTGCTGGCCGTGACCTCTCTGCCTGGCTGGCCTCCCTGCCCCATGGCCGTACCCTGCTAACCTGCACTGATGACGACCTACTCGTCTACCTGGAGGCGCACTGGCTCCCCAACCGCCGTGTGGACGACCCGAGCCCCAACACCGTCAACAATCATCTGGGTCTACTCTCCGGGCTGTTTAACCGCTTGGGCCGTGGCAGCACTTACGACCGTGAAACCGGCATAGGCAACCCCTGCTGCTCCAGCGCCTTGTCCTCCTACAAGACTGGCTATAGTCATCTCGCCGCCGACCGTGGCTATGAGGAGCAAGCCGCCGTACCACTCAGCCCTAGCGACTTCACCACCCTCATGGACCACCTCTGGTCCGGATTCCAGGCTTCCACCACCTCCCTGACCCGGCTGCTGCTACTACGCGACCTGTTGTGCTGCCAATTCATGTGGCACACCAGCTACCGCGGCCACGACACCGGCAAACTGCGGCTACGTGACTTCCGTGACCCGCGTGGTGGGGGTCCCTTCCGTGGGTTTCCCCTACCTCTGCCGGACCCGTTTGGTGCCTACCCCTCACTTTCCTTACGGATCGAACAACTCGGGACCAAAACATCCAAGGGGCGTCGAGCCCCCCACTTGGAACTGCGTCCCGACCCTTCTCCGCGACATTGCTTCATCCGCACCCTCGCCCTCTATTGGCAGCTGTGCCATGCCCCCGACGCCCCCCCAGGGTCTGCAATTTCCGACTACCTCTTCCGTCCCACTGACCGGGGTCACCAACGCTTCGTGGAGCGTCCATTTTCCAGCAGCGCGTTAGCCATGCGAGTGGGCAAACACCTGGAGGAGGCTGGTGTCTACGTCGGGCAAACTCCTCATGGGTTTCGTCGTGGTACTATCCAGGCCACGCAGGCCGCTGGCGCATCCCGCGCGGAGCTCCACGCGTTCTCCCAGATACGCAGCGCTCAAG
>NW_003307546.1:1605946-1637547 GCF_000143455.1 Volvox carteri f. nagariensis | reverse complement strand
TGCTTGCACGGTTGACTGGCGAACTTGCGTTGTCTGGATTTAGCGCTTTGTTCTCAGCTAATCTTTGTAACGAACTACAGTATCAGTCCCTGTCCTCTGGCCAGTTCTGGTCTGCGCCTTCCTGCGCCGCACTTGCCGTACTGCACTACAGGACGAGCACTTAATCAACATGCATTGCTTAAACGTCATCGCGTGATCCGTACTCCCTACTAACTTATTGTGGGGAAGGCCATTGCGTCTGCGACCACACTCCCGCGGTACCCAAACCCTTCAAAGACAACTCCGATCAGCCCCAACACACACCGCGGAGCGGTCTCTCCCCCCCCACATACTTCCCAGGTGGTACCCTGGGTCCTCTCGCTCACCAGCCCCTCCTCTCCTTGGCCCTTGTGACATCTGCCAGGCGTTCTTGCTGCACAGGCCGGTATTTCAGAAAACAAGGAAAGTACATCAGATGAATGCAGAGGCGCAGCTTGCCCTCCTTTCCCACCACTCGCAGGCCGTTGATAAGCGTGGGTGTATTGCATTAGCTGGGCATTCCAGTATCCCACCGCAGAGAGCCGTGCTTAACTCGGCTGTAACGACGCCGCTGTGGGAACTGCACTGCATGCGGCCGGTGACCTGCCATTATTATTTCCGGGTTGCAGTCCAGCCTCGCGACCTGCAGCAACTCCTGCACAATAGCTAGCTTGCGGTCCCGCTCAGGCACTATTTGTTGTCCTGGGTGTTCGCACGACGCCCACTCCAGCTGGAGCCCTCCCTCCAGGTGGCCTAGCCAACGTCTCTGTCCGTGAGCGGGCATCTTCTTTAGCTGCCTGGAAGACCTCTCACCACACTGCTACATGTGTAAGTAGCTTTCCTGGCTGGCAGTCCTCGGGTCCGGAAGCAAAAGACGATCTCTTCTACAACTCTTTCTCATTCTGCTGATCTTCTGCGTCATGTCGCCCTAGAGGCTGTAGCCTCTGTCCGGCCTCCTGGAGCAGCTGTATGCCTCGCTGCACGCTTCCTTGGGTGTCCCCGCTCCCCTTGCTGGTGTTCGTCCTGCGACGCCGGGTTCTCCCCTTTCTGCTCCTCACTCACCCACTTGCTGCCTTCACAAGGGTCATCGTTTCACGACAGCCGTTCGTCCAGATCAGCTCCCTCCTCCTCCCGGGTGTCCGTGTGGTAGCCCGTGCTAGATCCTCCGGCTCCTTCCCCCTTCTATCCCTCGCTTGATCGCAGTTAACACAGTAAGCCTGGGCTTCTGGGCTTAGGTCTCCTTGCGCGGCGCCCCGGTGTGGCTAACCAGGGCGTCCGCCCGTTGGGCCACCCGTACTGCCTCCGTTGCTGGGTGTTCATACCGGCAGCGCTGCCCAACCTGCACCTTAACACAGGGCCCCTTCCCGCGTAGCTAGTACACAAGTCAGTGCCATTCACATAGCCCCTGTACACGCTCTCCGTGATCTGCTCCTCCCCCAATTCCTGGTATCCCCGCCGACCCAGCTCACGGTTTAGAGCCACTACTACGCTGGCAGGCGGGCTCAGCCGCGGTCCATCGCGGCCCCTCACCGTGAGGCGTTCCCGGGTTAACTAGGCCCTGGTAGCCCACACCCACCGGGCTACGACTTGCGCTCCTCTGGTCGTGGAAGCCGGGAACCCCCGATTGCCGCCCTTCCCATGCCGTTCTGCTGCCCACACTCTTTCTGCGCTCAATGTCAACCTCCTCCTAAATTCCTTAGTAGGCTGTGAGCCAGCTGCCATGCGCCTCTGGGAACTTCACGGCCGTGCGCGTGAACAGTACCACGGCCGGCCAGGTTCACTCCCGCAACTCCTTGGACATCGGAGGCTGACATCCACAGCCTGGAGGGCCGCCTCTAACCCGAACACCCGGCATTCGCGGGCCTGCTGCTGTAGCTTGAACTCACTCGTCCCCACTCAGTTCCATGGCACCAGGTATCCAGTAATTTGCCCCGTGAAGTGTCCTTTGAGAAGCGAGTTTGGCTTTTGCCCGATGTACACCCCAACGCGCTGATGTTGCGGCCCTGCAGAATCACTGCAGCACTCACGCAATTCCTTGGCCATCCCCGGCCCACCTTAGCCAATGCGTCCTCGAGCACCTCGTCCTCCCGCTCTAGCCTAACACGACTGCGGGTTTACCACCCGCATTGCGTGGTGGCTTGGCGCCATTACTCCAACCTGGCCCTCCGGGGCCTCCCACAGCTGGGATGTTGGGACGCGGCCAACGACCTCGTAATGAAGCGCCTCCGGGGCTGCCATGTTGTTTCCTTACGGCGGCCATGTGCCTCTTGGATGGCCTTCTCCCGGACGCCCCGGTTCGCCTGAGGCTGCTCTTTCAGGCCAGTGGCTGCTGCCGGATACCGGGCTCCCGCTCCCGCGTTGGCTAGCTGCGTCTCCCGGGCCTAATCCTCAGCCCAAGCGTCTGACTGCTGCCGTTTATCCTCCCGTCCTTCCCTGGCTTCCGCACCCCAGGGGTGGCTTCCATGCCTTCTAATCTGTGACTCAGGAAACCGCGCCACCATTCGCTTCTCTTCTTCCACCTGGTCCTCTTAGCCCTGGCTTGGGCTGTCAGGACGAGCTTCCGACCCTTGGTACCCGTTGCCCCGATGCCGCCCTCCCCGACGTGCCTCCACAACTGCACCTCATCCATTGCTGCTGTCCGAGTTATCTCCCCTTTCTGGCTCCAAGTCCTCCTCGTCCACTTCTGGCCCCATGCACTCCGTCTGGGTGCTCCGCTACACGAGAACAATCCCGCTGGGGTTGGTCCTCCGGGCGGACACAACACAACCTACCAGCCCAAAGCAACCCAGCCTGGGTACTTCGCCGCGCGAGAGCGTAACCCCTGGGGTTGGCCTTCCGGATACATGCGACCCATCCTCCTGGCCCAAGGCAACTCAGCCTGGGTGCTTCGCCGCGCGAGAGCACACCCCCTGGGGCTGGCCTACCGGATAAACACGACGCAACCTAGCGACTCAATGCAGCTCCGCCTGGGTGCTTCGCTGTCCGAGAGCAAAACCTTGCGGGTGCGGGCCTTGCGGATAAACGCAACACAAACTACCGGACCAAAGCAACTCAACCTGGGTGCTTCGCTGCGCAAGAGCACACCCCCTGGGGCTGGCCTACCGGATAAACGCAACGCAACCTACCGGCCCAAGGCAGCTCCGCCTGGGTGCTCCGCTGTCCGAGAGCAAAACCTTGCGGGTGCGGGCCTTGCGGATAAACGCGACACAAACTACCGGACCAAAGCAACTCAACCTGGGTGCTTCGCTGCGCAAGAGCACACCTCCTGGGGCTGGCCTACCGGATAAACCCAACGCAACCTACCGGACCAAAGCAACTCAACCTGGGTGCTTCGCTGTCCGAGAGCAAAACCTGCTGGTGCGGGCCTTGCGGATAAACCCAACGCAAACTACCGGACCAAAGCAACTCAACCTGGGTGCTTCGCTGTCCGAGAGCAAAACCTTGCGGGTGCTGGCCTTGCGGATAAACGCAACACAAACTACTGGCCCAAGGCAGCTCCGCCTGGGTGCTTCGCTGTCCGAGAGCAAAACCTTGCGGGTGCTGGCCTTGCGGATAAACGCCACGCAACCTACCAACCCAAAGCAGCTCCGCCTGGGTGCTTCGCTGTCCGAGAGCAAAACCTTGCGGGTGCTGGCCTTGCGGATAAACGCCACGCAACCTACCAACCCAAAGCAGCTCCGCCTGGATGCTTCGCTGTCCGAGAGCAAAACCTTGCGGGTGCTGGCCTTGCGGATAAACGCAACGCAACCTACCGGCCCAAGGCAGCTCCGCCTGGGTGCTTCGCTGTCCGAGAGCAAAACCTTGCGGGTGCTGGCCTTGCGGATAAACACGACCCAGACTACCGGCCTAAGGCAACTCAGCCCGGGTGCTTCGCCGTGCGAGAGCATACCCGCTGGGGCTGGCCTTCCGGATAAACGCGACCCAGTCTACCGGCCTAAGGCAACTCAGCCTGGGTGCTTCGCCGCGCGAGAGCATACCCGCAGGGGCTGGCCTACCGGATAAACGCGACCCAGTCTACCGGCCTAAGGCAACTCAGCCTGGGTGCTTCGCCGCGCGAGAGCCTACCCGCTGGGGCTGGCCTTCCGGACAAACGCGACCCAGTCTACCGGCCCAAGGCAACTCAGCCTGGGTGCTTCGCCGCGCGAGAGCATACCCGCAGGGGCTGGCCTTCCGGACAAACGCGACCCAGTCTACCGGCCTAAGGCAACTCAGCCTGGGTGCTTCGCCGCGCGAGAGCATACCCGCAGGGGCTGGCCTTCCGGACAAACGCGACCCAGTCTACCGGCCTAAGGCAACTCAGCCTGGGTGCTTCGCCGCGCGAGAGCATACCCGCAGGGGCTGGCCTTCCGGACAAACGCGACCCAGTCTACCGGCCTAAGGCAACTCAGCCTGGGTGCTTCGCCGCGCGAGAGCATACCCGCAGGGGCTGGCCTTCCGGACAAACGCGACCCAGTCTACCGGCCCAAGGCAACTCAGCCTGGGTGCTTCGCCGCGCGAGAGCATACCCCCTGGGGCTGGCCTTCCGGATAAACTCTTCCTATGCTACTGGCCTAAGGCAACCCAGTCCTGGTGCTGGCCTTCCAGCTAAACGCATCTAAGCCTTCGGCCCAAGGCCACTCAGCCTGGGTACTTTACCGCGCACCCCCTGGGGCTGGCCTTTCGGATCAGCACAACGCAACGCTGGCGTTTCTCTCCCTGAGAGCATCACCCGGGTAAAGCCTACCGGCCGTGGGTACTCGTTATTGCGCAGGCTTCTTGAGTCTAGTTGCTACCCTTTGCGGGCGTAGCTCCCCGATGAGCGCAAAGCGGTCCGGGCGTTTCGGTGGGCTCCAGCTGGGCACCTGGCAGTAACCCGTGGTGATAATAAACCACGTTGAGCTCAACCTCAAAGCAGTGACCTCTCCGCCGCGGCGCCGTCCCCTCCTAGCTGGATCACACCATTCCCCAGCAAAATATGCGTAGCTGCCAAGCCTTTGCGGCCGGTTCCGGGACACCCCTTTCCCTCTTACACGCAACCGGGTAGGCCTAGTTGCAGCTGGCTGCGCCTGCTTTCAGACAACATGCATGGCTTCAGTGTGCATGGGCTCACGTGCATTGGCGGTGCAAATTCTCAGGCTAGCTTGTGGTGGGAGTATTGGTGGGAGTATTTTCTTTCGGTGCCGTGCAAAGGGGTTTAGAGGCCTCCGCATCTGTAATAGCAGTTGGCAGACAAGTTGATGGTGGGTTTTAGTAGATGTTACAAACTATTTGCCTTTTTATTGCCTTAACGTTGATTACAGGCGGTCAAGGTGCTTTCATCGGATTGCGTGCCGTCGTGGTGTAATGGAAGTTGGGCTGAACGTCGATGCTGGTACGGGATTATTCCCATTATTGCCGTCATAGATGTAATAACCGAAAACGTTCTATAAATATTTCCGTTAACATAACCAGCTATTGGTCTTTCCATTGTCGGAAGCAGCTCGTCGGGACCGAGCGGGCAACCACCGAATGCTCCTTACTGCTGGATATGGCCCTGTAACCTCAATTAAAACCATAAACGCTGGAGGCAAAATACTGCATACGAATGTGCTTCAATGCCCGGCCGGTTACGTTGCGCCTCCACAAGTCAGCCGCTCGTCCTACCTTGGCATTGCGTACGACGGGAGTCAACAAATAGCTTCCCCAGGTGCCTCAATACCAAAACAAGTTCAATACCTGTTCCGAGCATTAGATTTGTTTTTCATATCCTAAGAAGAAAGGTGCTTGAGCTAATGAAAGTTTAGATACCGCCTGCACACGCACCGCCGATTAAATCGATGCGCTTTACGACCAGTGGCGGCTTACACGAAGCCGCTCTATGTGAAAATATCTCTGAATATAAACTTGCAAGTGGAGCTGACCTGAACTTTACATACCTGCATGCCAAGGGCGATCGCCGCAGAGCGCGTGATACGCCTGTACTCGCTTCACTTTCCCTTTCGCGGTCCAAAGTGCAGCAAGGGCCGCGCTCGCTGCTTGCATCGCTTACTGGGCTTTCCCTCCTCTTCCAGGGCAGGTGAGATAATGCCAAGCGGCAAAGCGGGCATAGCGGCTGCAAGACTTCATGTTTTATGGAATGATCTGTGCCCATGTAATCTATCATATTCAGGCTTGATAGGAAAGCCGTGCAACGTTGCGCGGCTCACCTGCCCAATTTTTGACTCGTTGCCATTGTTGCCATGACCTAAATTAAACAGGGATGCAGGCCTTCGAAAGACCTTTAACTCCATAGATGCTGATGGCAAGGTAAACAGAAATGATCGCTGCCTTGCCGGGTGCCGTCATCTCCTGTATGCACGAGCGTAACCTGTTCGCAACTCGGTCCTTTCAAGTTTCTCATAGCTACCTTGTGTCGCCATTTTTAATCTGTACACTGAGTGCATCGGAAGGGCACAGGTACTGCTGCGTCGGGGACTCGTCTTGCCTTTCTCGGCATGCGTCCCCGGTCACATAGCATTGCTGTTTGGCGATTGTTGCACTGGTGCAGCCTCAGACCTTGCAAAAAAGATGGACACGATAAGCCTGGCCACACTGTCCTTGGCTGTTCCATCCGTTACGAGCAAACTTGCGAAATTCTGAAGGCGTTCACCACAACCCACGCTCATACCATCCGAGCATCAAACCAGCTAAGTGAGCCATACCAATTTTAAGAGACCGTTCATTCCGAAACCATTATTTCTCCTTCCTCTGCGGTGCACGGCCCACTGTTAAACCCCTCTTCCTTCTTTCGCCTCACTGCCAACCGCACCGTCAGCGCTAGGCACGCTAACAACGCAAACGCTGATTCCAGCCTCCCCGTCCTCCCATCCTTCCACATGAAACCGAACCCCCATCTATATCCCGCCTGGCTGACCACCACTTACCTTTCCTCGTGTCTTCATCCCACCCACAGGGCCACATAACGGAGAAAGATCTGGAGACGTACGCCACTCGGAACGGCCTCCCCGCCAGCTACGTGGCTCCCTTTGTGGATGCAGTGCGCGCCACAGCCAAAGGCGGCAACGCGACTGTCGGCCGCAGTAGCACCAGCACTAGCAGCAAGCACCAGCAGGCAGACGCGGGGACAGAGGATGCGGAGGGGGAGGAGGAGGATGCGGAGCTCACGTTCGCCATGTTCCGTCGGTTTGTTCGCAGTCGCGAGGAGGCGCTGCGGAGGGCCTTCAACTTGTTCGACCAGGGTGAGGGCCCGTGGACGGGCGGGAAGGGGGCATGCACACGCACATGCACATGCAGAAAGGATCGGACGAATGCCGACGTCCTTAAGGAGAAAGGGGGGGAAGTTCGGGGATGGGGAAAAGCTGGGCGGATTGGTTTCGTGGACCCAGATCAGGTTTGGGGCAGGGCAAGAGTAACTGCCTTTTTATCCCGAATTCCTCTTCCTGCTTGCAGTTGTTCGTCTGTGTGTTCGTCTGTCCGTGTATCTGCCTGGTTGCCACCTGTCTGCTTTTATCTTCCGGATTGTAGCGTATCGCATTTTTTGGCTGTGAGTGGCTGACTGTTGTTCTTGATCTTGTTGTTGGTGATCGTCGTGGTGGTGGTGCTTGGGTTGCGTTGTGATTCGCAGATGGTGACGGCCGCATATCAGTGGACGACCTGGACGCCTCTTTAGCCCGAGTGGCGGTCTGCTGCCCTAAGACTCGCTGCATATATCGGTGTCGTACTCGGATAGCAAAACAGCTGTATTCCAAGGCGGCTTCGGAACACGGGTGGGTAGATGCCGCCGTATGTATGTCGCCGGGCTGCTGCTGCTGATCGCTGGTGTGGCGGTATCGCTGTTGGGCCCGTTGGGGCGTAACTTCGCACGCCGCCACCTGTGAACCCCCCTCGCCTTGGCCTACATGCATGCGGTGCATTGTCGGAAACAGTCCGAAAGTTGACTCATCCCGTACTGGCCGCATTCATTCGCTCCACTTCAGCACCGAAGCCCCTCTGCCCGCTGCTGACCCGGCTGCAGCTACCTAGGGCTGCCCGAGTTCCGGGACTTCTTCTTGTTGTTGCCTCAACAGGACATGCTGGTGGAGTATTGGGTGGCGGCGGGGGCGGCGCCCGAGCTGTCAGATAAGGTGTCCGTTGCTCGCACAGGGGACGGCGCGGGCGCCAAGGGTTCTCCGTGGGGTGAGGCGGGTGGGCTGGGCTTGGGGGTTGGGGTGAGGCGGAGTGGGGTGTGGCAGGCGGGGGGGGAGCTGGACGCTGGAGCTGGGCTACGGGGCGGGGGTTTGGACCCCCGGGTGGGGGCCCGGAGGCGTCCGTGGGGTGGGGTGGAGGAGTGTGTTGGGCATGGATATATGCTGGTTACGGAGCCGCTGGGGACGCCTTGTTTGCTTTGAAATGAAGATGCTTTGAGGGCGCCCAATGGCTTTTTGGAGGAGTGCTGCTGCTGTGAAGGAAGGAGCACGGAGATCACCTGCTGTTGCTCTGCTGCTGCTTCTGCACCTGGCTGCGGCCCAGCCCTCTCGCTAAGATACACCCTAGCGCTTGAGTTCCCCGCGTATCCCCGCCAGCCGTTGCCACTGCTCCTCAGTGCGGTGTCGGCGGGACAGGAGATGACTCCGCTGACAAGCACCGCACCGGTTAGCGCTCCTAAAGTGCCCTTAAGCGAAAAGACGAGCACGAAGCTTTCACGTGGCAGGCACCTAGGGTCCTTACTTGCCGCTGGACACCTTTCCTTGATCGCCGTCGTACATGCTTAACCCTGGCGCTTATGCTGGTGGTGGTGGTGGTGGTGGGCGCGCATATCCGCAGGCCATTTACTCGCGGGCGCTGTAGCGGGTGCCACCTCCCGCACCGCCACAGCCCCCCTGGAGACACTGAGGCTGGCGGCCATGGCGGGGCAGCTGCAGAGCAGGAGCCTGGTTCAGGTGTGTGTGGGGGGGAGGGGGGGGAAGAGATGGAGCTGGGGCGGGGGTAGAGGGGGTTGGAGAGGGGAGGGGCTACGGGGTAGGAGAAGCACGGAGGTGATAACAGACAGACATGCATGCAGAAAGGTGGACAGGAATGCACAACTGGGGCAGAAGAGGGTGTGGCGTGGCGGGGTTGCGAATGCGCTCACCCGTCCTGCCAACCTCCTGGGGCTGTCTGCAAGAGTCTGCAGGTGGGATAAACGTAGGAAACCCGGGGTGGACACGAAGGCGCGACAAAATCGCTGAACTGAGGTTTAGCTAGAGGGCTGAGGGCCCCCGAAAACAACCCTCGTTACAGCTGAGTCCTTCAATCCCGATCCCCCAAAAGAACTGTACGACAACGGAAACCAGACAACCGGCGAAAGCGTCTCGCTGCTGTTCAGGTGGTCCTCCGCTTCCCGGAGCAGAGCCTTCACGCCCCAAGCCGTACCCCAACAAGTTCTGTTCCCCGCCCTTTCCGACCCTCCCGCCCCTCCCGCCCAGGCCGCCAGCGATATCGTCTCCGCACAGGGCTGGCGGGGCCTGTACCGGGGCAACCTGCTCAACGTGATGCGGTCAGCGCCGCAGAAGGCCCTGGACTTCTTTGTGTTCGATGCCTTCAAACGCATCATTGGGGACGACACCCACTTGCAGATCTTCGTGGCGGCGGGTGAGCGCCCCGGGGGGGGGGATGGGGCCCGGGGCACACAGCGGGGTGGTGCGGTGTTGCAAGGATAATGTGTGGTATATGAAGGATATGCCGGTGTGTGGGGTATGAAGGGAAGTTGAGGGAAAGGGAAAGGGGCTAGGACTGATCATACAGCCGCCTGCCCTCAGAACACCTGTTCCTGAGCCCCACCCTCCGCACCCCACCCCGCTTCTACCTCAGGCCTCGCAGGGTGCACGAGCTGGGTGGCGCTTTACCCGCTGGAAGTCGTACGATCAAGGATCACCGTTGCAGCGGCAGCAGCGGCCGCCGCCGCAGCCGCCGGCTCCGCCGCCGGCGGCACTGCCTCCTGCCTCGCCTCTCCTTCCCCCCACCGTGCCGTTCCGGGTCTTGCGGAGGCCCTGGGCTCCATTGTACGACGTGAGGGAGTGGGGGCGCTGTATCGGGGACTGGGGCCCTCCGTGGCGGCAATCTTCCCCGAGGCCGCCATCACGTACGGCTTGCATGACGCGCTCAAGAAGGCCTACACGCGGATCGCGCGGGAGGAGCCGGGAGTGGCGCCGTCGCTGGCGGCCGGGGTGCTGTCCGCGTTTATGGGGCAGCTGGTGTCGTTCCCGTTGGAGACGGTGTCTCGGCGGCTGCAGGTGGCGCAGGGCGCTGGCGGGCTCGCGGGAGCGGCGGCGGTGGTGCGGGGCTTGCTGCGGGAGGGCGGTCCGGCAGCGCTGTACAGGCGAGTACGATGTGTTTGGAATATTCGGAATTTTTAATAACAAAAACAACGGTTGTTATGTTTAATAAGCGCATACGCATAGTAGGTGAACACGCATATTCGTGGAGCTGTGTAAAGCTGAAGCTGAGCCGCGAAGAGAAAAGATATTATTTTCTTTATGGGTGTGACGACGGCAGCACACTTTCTGTCTTCGTGTCCGCATGCGTGATCTGTTCAAGATAAATAACGATGCAAAGTGGCGCTCACGCGCTCAGGGGTTGCCATGATGGAGGTAGGGGTAAGGGATATCCATTAACTTGAGCACCGCAGCGGCGGTTCTCCCCACCGCAGCCGCCCACCTGAAGTACTCGTGCACTGCACTAGCACGGCGCACCCGACGTCACCCCCTGTTAATATCGACCCGACTCCGTCCTCACTCCCCCCTCTCTACCTTGCCCCCATCCGGGGCCCCTGGCTTTTCCCGTCTGTCGGCGGCGGCTGTGGCTGTGCAGGGGCATCGGCGCCGCCACTCTCCGGCTTGTGCCCATGGCCTGCGTGTCGTTTGGCACCTACGAGGCCGTGCGTGCGCTCATAGTGACCTGGGAGCAACGCTGTGAGGAGCAGCAGGTCAAGAAGATGCTCACGTCCCGGTGAGGGGGTGGGTGGGGGGTGGCAGTAAGTGGCGTCGTCGTTAGGATTTCGGACTCGGACTGGACTGGGCTGGGTGAGGTGCAGGGTGACCGCATTCATGTAGAGGAGAGGGGGAGAGGAGGGGGGCCGTGTGGTTGTGACGGAGCCCGGAAAGCACGGGCGGTACACATGCGCGTGCATGTGTGTATGTGCGTGTGCGTCTGTGTGTGTGCGTCTATGTGTGTGTGTTGTGTGTGTGTGTGTTGTGTGTGTGTGTTGTGTGTGTGTGGACAAGGGGAGAAGGGGGGGTTCTGGTGGGAGGTTCCTGTTTGGACTGGCATGTGGAGTGTACCTGTGGTAGCAGGTTTGGACCGGCTTGTGGCAGTTGGTGGACCGAGGGAGGGGTAGCGACTGCCGCTGCCGCGCAACACCTCTTGACCTTTCAACCCGTCCTTCCGCCTTCCGCACCGCCCCTCCTTCGGCAGTCGTTTTTCATACATGTAGTCACCATCGTGTGCTGACGTGTTCTCCCATTACCCCCCCCCCTCCACCCTCCCATCGCCGGCCCACTGCTCTCCCATTGCCCTCCCCCCACCGCTGCAGCTGTGTACCGCTGGTTCTCACGGGGCCCGATGGTGGCAAGGAGGTGGTGGGTCGCATCTGCACACCCGCTGGCTCTCAGTCACCCGGCTTGTGTGGACCCGGAGGTGCCTCCTGCCCGGGTTCCGGAGCGCCGGAGGGTACCACCGCCCCCTCCTCCCCCTGCTCCTCTACCTCCATGGCAATGAGGTTGGACCTCACCCAAGTTCTGGAGGGAAGCCCGCAAGGGGGGGGTAACACTGCCGGTTGTGGTACAGAGTGCGATGCGGGGGCGGTAAGAGCGGGAGGTTGCGGTGCCGGCTTCGCCGCTGCTGCGGCGCCGCCTCCAGTAGCGTCTTGGGCGCCATGCACGACCGCTTTCTCCTCCTCCTCCTCCTCCCCCCCGGCGTCGGAGGCAGCAGTTGGAGCCCACGGCGGTCGCTGCGGTGGCAGCATTTCCTCCATCCGGGGATGTGGATGTCCCGGGGCGGGCTCCGGCGGGTAAACCAGCCAGCGTGAGGGAGTGTGAGGAGGGCACGTGGGGAGGCCCTGCCTGGACTTGGCGCATTGGGTTTTGAGGCATTGAGAGGCTTTGAGGGGTTGGAGCGACCTTGCGGTCGACCGAGCGAGCGGCGCTGCATTGCGCGGAGGGGTCACGTACAGCGCAGGATAGCAGCGTTGGTGGAGACGTGTGGAAGGTAGGGAGGAGGAGGGGGAGGAGGAGGAGAGGAGGGGCCGTGCAGCTGCAGTCCCGTCAGCATGCCGCTGCTTCGCCTGCCCGCCCGCCCGCCTGCCTGTACCACCCCCACCCCAGCGCTGGGAGAGCGGCGGGAATGTTTTGCCGGTGTGGGTGTGTGTGGCAGTTGCCAGTATCACGAGTAGCGAAGTAGGCGAGGCGCTGGGAGGCCGAAGAAGGACAATGATGACATGAGAATTCCTCAAGTAGGTCCCTGAGAGCGCCCGGTGCTGCGAGGACCCGGTCCTCCTTGTTGAGGTCTCCTCTAATGGGGTAGGTGTGACCGGGGCGCTGCACTGCGCCATGTGTTGGTTTCGGAGCAGAGGACCCAGAGGACTTAGCCCTGCAGGAACAGCAGCTGGGATGTGAGGCACGTATCAGGCTAGCTGGCCGGAACTGGTTGGGGGGCATAGGAGTTCGACGTGGGGAGCGTGCGGGGTAGAGCAGAGCAGCCATCTAGAAAGAGAAGACAAGAGAAGACAAGTGTGCCACTGCTACTGATAACAAATAATATATACCTTGGCCTCGAGGAAGGCGGCGGAGGAGGAGGAGGGTGAGTCAGCGATCAATATTAGCACACGCTTTTGCGTGTGTGGGATGCCGGAGGGCCGGGCAAGAGTGCAGTCCATGGCCAAGGTTAAATGGGGGGGAGATGGGGATGGAAAGAAGTGGGGGTGCAGGGCAGGGCAGGGCTGCAGGTTACAGCGTGTCAGTGTGGTGGCTCCCCCGTCCAATGACGGCCCCAGATCCCGGAACTTGTACTATTACTTTTGGATACCACTGTTGCAGACGACCCATGTCCTACAGGACGCACAGAGGGCGACACTCACTTCCCGGCTCCTGATAGCGGCTGTGTACAATGTTGAGCCACGTGTGTGTGTGCGTGTGTGTGTCTCTGCGCTGCGCTACTTTGTTGCTGTCGCGCAGTCGCTGAAGCAATGGACTGGGGGTTATACGGGAGACATTGCTGTCGTTTTAGACTTACAGCAGTCAGTTGTGGAAGCAGACGCGGCTGCGTTTGGTCAGGTGGCTTGTTGAAGCGCCCGGGGTTTTGTTTCTTGGCAGCTTTATCATTTTCCTGATCCTTGCGCGGTGATTTGGATCTGCGACTGTTGTATCAGCTCTCATTTCCGTGCGCTCTTCGCCGCCGTCGCTGGGACAGCGGGCTTTATTTTGCTCATAGGAACTTAACTTTTAACTAATTTAAGCGGGCAGCGTTTGTGACTTTTTGTTGCAACGACGGGGATGCTGAACGAGCTGGCGAGGAACGGCGATTTTCGTCGTGTATGTGTTATACTTGGGTGTACGAATTTTCGACTAGCTAATTAGTCGGGCGCAACAAATCCAAATAGCTTTTCGAAAAATTATTCAGTTGTTTTGGAAATGGTGGAGGAGCGCTGCGCCCGACATCAAACTATTCTTGTGTGGGCATTTATACAGATTACCTTTGCTTCTGCTTAGGCATGGCGGCGTTTGCGAACCCGGAACGAGCTCCTATACGTATTGTCTGCTGGATCCGGGCGGCTCGCCTTGGAAGGTTCCTCTTTCCTCCCTCACTGTGGGGCTGATGTGACGTTGTCTGTTGCCTCACTACATGATGATAGCATTCAATATCATCTCATGTTGTTCCGTTTTGGGGCTCCGGTGCACCAAAATCCTTGTCTTGTACACTGCTGGACTGGCTCTCTCTCTCTCATGCCCTCCTTTCTTAGAAGTAAGAATGCAGGACATTCTTTTGTGCACTTCTTCGCCATTTGCCCATTCTGCCGTCTGGTTTGCCTTGCTCGAGGGTGGGGAAATGGCCTTGTGTGGTTTTGTGTCAAAAATCTGAGTAAAGCAAGGGTGGCCGAGCGCTCGTTCAACGGGCAAAAGGAGGCACGGCTGCTTGATGCTGGGGGCGCGTGACGATTGCGCCTAGGACCCTTTTTGACAGTCAGGGGAGGGCGGGCGAGAGGGACGGACATCGGGTTCTGATGCGCAACATCATGGGTGCGCTTGTTGCTTGCCCGATTTTGTTTTTTATAACTTTACGGATCGCTGCGAGAGCAGCCGGCTGCTGCGCCAACCCTCAGCCCCTTGCTGTGGATGCTGCCAGGGCGCGATCAGAAGGCATGGCTCCTTGTAAGCTTACCCTGTTTTGAGTGTTGCAAATGTCGATCTTGAATATATTGTAGATATTTGGATATATTAAGCGCGGACCGAGGGTTCGTTCCCATGTGGAAGTCATGAGCAGTTTTCTGAGCTGTTGCTACCGCCGGCACCAGCATTGCCGCCACGCCAAGCGGATTTGCATCACGGGCCTGCCTGCGTGCATGTGTGTGTCTGTATGTGTGCCTGTTTCTCCATACCGGTACATTCATTCATGGCGCGTGGACAATGCAGCAGCCTGCTCGGGACATTGGCGGGAAAAGCCACCGTGGCGCAACATGCGTTCTTTCGCTACCGTGCGGGCACTGGCTGACCGGCGACTTCAGGTTAGCGAACCATATAGGACGGCCTGTCAAGGGCAACACAGTTCGCGGCGGCTTTTGGGCTTTGGCAGCCTCGGCTCACGTACTCCGCCATCAGCTGCTAACACGACCCCGCTTATGTAGGCCAGGGCGGCAACTTGCACCGGTCAGCCCTGGTTCGGGGCGATTTGGGGCGAGGGGCCGCCTCTGACTTCTGACCATGGTTCCCAAACTCTGGATAACTTCTGCTGTACAGTTTAATCAAATTCAAATTAAAGTGGCAAGCTCCTGCCCATCAGGGTCAAGCAGACGCCGACAGCAGCCCTTCTGGCTTTGCCAATTCTTTTCAGGGTACAAGACAGCACACAACCGCGACGAACTGCACAAGCAGACGTCCGCATCAGACTGACAGGCTTCAGTCGCCAACCGTAGAGGCCACTGATTTTACATTGGCATCCAATTGATAGTCAAGGTGCAGAAAAAAGCTTTGGAATCCGGGTAAAAAGTGTCAGCGCCCGCCTCGTGACGTGGTCGCCACTGTTGCCATTCCCGTAATCATGGCCCGCACCACATCACCCACATCACACATCATGAACTAAACCCGTACATGCATTCTCATATCCCCTGCTCTATTGCAGTACTGAGCGAACCAACAAATCCTCCTAGGACCTACGAAGCCACCTTGAGAACTACCGCGTAAATGGGCTTTAAAAACCCCGCCTTCAAGTCATTCGAAGTTGTCGGCACGAGCAGAGGAATTCTTACTGTGCCGAACAGACAACCCACTGCCAGAGGATGGCCACGCCTATAAACCCGCAGTCCCCTCAAAAGCCCAACGGCCAGCCCGTCGTAGACCTGGACCCTGCTGCGCATGCAGCGAAAACTGCTACTGCTGCTGCCGATGCAAAGCCCAGAACGATCAGCTTTCCAGAGCGGAAGGAGAGACGGCTTTGCTTAGACAGAAGGCTGGCTGGCTACTGATGTCCACGTCCTCCGTATATCAGAACCCAAAGCAGGCAGGGGCTTGTTGCTGCCAGACTGCCGTTTAATTGCTTACCCCAGCCACAGCAACTGGCCCAGGGTTGGTCTAGGTTTAGTGGTGAGCATGCCCACGAGGATGATGGTCGGAATGAAGCCCCAGTGGACTATGGGCTGCGGCACGCAAGGTGAAGCAACACATTGGCGATCAGATCGACAATTCCCGATAGGTTGCGGCACTTAATAAACCACGACCAATAGGCGTGTTAAAATGCAGCGCGGAAAGCGATGTGCTCTAAAAGCAAGGGAACTTATCCAGGCGGCACGCAAAAACTCACCTTGCCGTAGGTTATGGCCACGTCTAAGGCGCTTTCAAGCTTTTTCATAACTTCTGTTGCATTCACCATGATCAACAGTGGCGGCGAAACTGCTCCACCGAAAGTGTTCCGGTAGCCACGCGCGCTGCCACCAGGTGGCTGGTCAGTACTAACAACGTGCGAAGACAAGTATCGGAAGGAATGATGGACCTGTACTTGCATACACGATTTGTGAAGTTGCATGTTTGTCCTAACCACCTCTCGGCCCCATGCAATCGTGCCGTTTGTCCTGCATCATCATGGACCCTAAAGCTACGCTTCTGACCAGTTTTTGCCCAGTTTGCAAAACTAATGGGGAAAATGGATTCTCATAAGCGTAGTGCTAATGCAGCGGGTATAAATGGCGAAGGGGGCCCTGAATACAAGTCGGCGCGCTTGCCAGGTGCGGATAGGCCTCAGTTTTTTGCAGGACTAAACTACATGTGTCATGTGCACCATGGTTTCTTTCTGGGTACTCTTCAGCCTCAAGGATCGCTGACCTCTGCCCTATGCAGACCGCTTCGAATCCTGCGATCATCGGTTGCGGGATCGCATTCTGCGGTTGGTTTCGGGTGGAATGGTAAGTGGTGGGTGTCCAGCGTTACGAAGTTGCGACCTGGACATCGAAGGTCCGGCATGGTGTGGTTCAGGTGCGGGCCGAGGACGTGGACGACAAGGCGCTGGACCAATTGAAAACCTTGAGGGTCGATGACGCGATTAATGTCGTCGACCAGTTTGAACGTGCGGTGCACGGTGGAAACGTGAAGAACAAAGGTGCTTACCTCGCCGGGGTTGCCACTCGTCACAAGCACTTCGGGCATGGGCCGAAGCTGCCCAAAGACATACAGCAGCGACTGGAGCAGCTTTACCGCTCTGGCAAACTGCGGGATTCGGTGAGTCGGGTAAAGGTTCCCTTTCAAGGGTAGCGTACAGGTTTCTTTCGCACCTGCCACTTTCTATCGCACCTGAACCCGGCTTATGTTCTCCGCAAGCAACCTGCCAAATGGAGCTGCCAGCTCCTTCGTTCCCATCTGTCAATTAGCTCTCAACACAATCCTAAATGAACCCGCGTACTATTCCACGACTCTCATGTACACACGACACACGAGCTGTGTATATGTGCTGTCTGACTCGCGCCCCACCCACCGCACGTCCCTTCATCCCTCACCCATGTTCTGCACACGGCTACAGCAAATCTTTGATGCCAAAGTGCTTGAGGCCATCAGCGATATGGAGCATGGCCTTGCTCTACGTGTTATCGAAAACTTCGAGAGCAAGGACCTTGAGGATGCTCGGAACATCAACGCGTTGTTCATGGCCACGATCAAGATCACCAAAGAGCAGGTATGCACAATTTCAGTCCCAGGGTTTCGAACCGGCGACTTGCCAGCAGCTTCAAAGGTAAGAGGTGTAGTGGACCGCCACATTGTGGGCCGCGGCGCCGCTGTCTCGCCTTCCTCTCAGCCGCCTCCTCTTCCTGCCTCAGCCGCCTTATTCAGCCCCCTCACCTCACGTCTTCTCACCTCACCTCACCGTTCATCCTAGCAGCTGATTGCCGAACGAGAGCAGTTGAGTTGGTTCGGTGGTTCCGGAAATGGGAAACAACAACTTGCGAGCGGAAAAAGATTCTCCATGAAAGAGAGAGTTGGGGCCATTAAAGGAAACAAAATTCTTGGATATGGATAGCTGATGGGCGCCGATGAGGTAACGATGAGCTGAGGCAAAAGGCTGAGGCTGAGGCTGAGGCAAAAAAGGTAAACCCAAATTGGTGATCGCGGCGTCGATTGACGGCGGCGTCAAAAGTGGGAAAGTTTGCAGCGAAGCTGGAGGAATTGGTGAAGATGATTGGCTGTTTTCGAGAGGTGGCCCTCCTGGAGAGGTGTGACTTGCACATTGCCTTGCCAAGTTGGGTTGGGTTCAGCGGAGGTTCTCTTTGCCCTTCATGGGTACCGTTCCGGCGACGACGTTCTTCGCTATGTGCAGTATTCCCTAATACGTACCGTCTTTCGTACAACCGTCGTGACCATACGAATCGAATCGCCGATCGCCACCCTCCTCCGCCGCCGCTGCCGTCCGGTCGCGATTGCCGCGGACTCTCCGGTCGGGCCCCCTCCGGTTTGCACCTGCGATTGCCGATGCAGATTGCGCGCGACCGCCCGTACGGAATGCCACCGCCGCCGCCGCCGCCGCCGCCGCACGGCTACCGCGATTCGCTGCCGCCGCCGCACCACGGAATGCCCCCGCCGCCGTACGGAATGCCCCCGCCATCGTACTCACAGCCGCCGTACTCCGCTCCGCCGCCGTCGTATGGTGCCCCTGCGCCGTACGCTCCACCCATGATGCCCGCGCCGACGCCGATGACAGGTCAGCCCCTGATGCGCTCCTCGGCCCTCTGAACGTCCCCCACACGTGGCGGCGCTGCACTCCCCGTTCGGGCTCGCAATGGGTGTCAATGTCCGACCCGTGGGGCTATATTCACGTGACTCCTCTAGGGTCGTTAGGTTCGTTGGCTTGGGTGCTGGCTTTCGTTTGGTCGGCTGCCCCCGCACAAGAGGCTATTAGTTCATGTAGCGATCTGGTGCTGGCGGGTGAGCTTCGTGGCTGGGCTCGTGTCGAGCATAGCTAGTGCTATTTGCCGCTGGATGCTCGATTGCGACCCGTTGGGTTTGCATGTGGTTGACAGTGGTAGTGTTCGGTTTCGGAGCAGACGTGGGGTAGTTGCGTGGGGACGAGCTGCAAGGGGGGATGACAAGAGCGGCTGGTGAGAGACCAGCAGACCAGACCAGACCAACTGACCAGGCCAGCTAGTGAGGGGCGCAGATGCACCTAGTGGTGCGCATGGGAGGGGCGTGCAGTGCCCGGCAGCCTCTCCCTCCTGATGATGGCGGTGGTGGTCGCCAGCAGCAGCAGCAGTCTGATGGGGGGCCGATGGGGTGGGGGGTGGGGGTAGCTAAACCAACTCGGCCAAGTGAGTTGCTTGGTGGTGTTGGCGGAGGAGGTGGTGGTGGTGGTGGTGGGGTTGTGAACCAGTCCTGCCTCAAGGCCGGAAGGAAGAGACTTAGACCGACAGACAGACAGACGAGCGTGAATGGTTACTGATAGCCGACTGCCGATGGATACCATACCTCCTAGCTCAGCTCAGCTCAGTTGCAGCGCTGCACAGCTTTCCTGGATATGGCCGCCTCATGCGGGCGAGCTGTGATTTCAGCCCGGTGCACATCGGGTCGCCCGGGTCGTCCCCCGCAGCCGGCCGTATAGCTCCATCCTGGAGCGCCCACAAGGTCCCATGTCGGATTACCTCCCTCACGACCTTGGCGTGCGGCCCCGCAGGCCACCTGGCCCCTCCTCCCCACCTCACTTGATCTCAGCCCGCTTAGGGTTGGAGTCCGCCTGATAGCGGGCTGCACACCTGCTTGCGCACAGCGTACCCCCCCGGGTATCCCCTACACCATTTCTGGGTCCGGCGCGTACAAACCGCGGGCTACTCCTTCAACCCGATTGGATTGATGTCTTAGCGGCTCCTTTCCCCTCGTTCCTGCTAAGAACCCCTTCATGCTCCTTTCACCCACTGCCCCAATTGCTGCCGTACAGCTGCTGCACCGTCATCCTCTGGGCCCCCGCGGCGCCACTACGGCAGCGAGCAGGCGGCGCTGGGGGTCCGTATCGACGAGTTGCACAACCTCAGCGTCCACGCGCCGTACGTTCCGGGCGCTGTAGCACTGACCCTTCAGCGGGCCTGGGACAGCGGCAACCGGCTGGTGTCGTTGTTGGATGAGGGCTCTTGGAAGGCGCTGACGGAGATGGAGTCGCAACACGGGCAGCAGGTGGGTACTTGGGTGGGGACATCGGGGGGTGGGTGGGTGCTCAGTGCTCGGAACGGCAGGGGTTGGGGTCTTAGCGCAGGCGAGAAAAGAGGAGGAGCAGCGCCGTTAGCTGTGCTGACTTGACTCTGTCTGCACTAAGCGAATCGGTTGGTTGGGGAATTAAGAGGGAGCGAGAGCGAGAGAGATTAGAGATGTATACGACCGGGTCGGCACAGAGCAGCCTTCCGCTGGATGCTGCACAGCCCCACAGCACTCGCAATCACCACATGGTACCACCTTGGTGCTGCGGCACCGGTTTCCAGTTCGTGAAGCTCTGATCGTCTTCCCGGGTGCCCCCTTCAGGTGGTTAACGAGGTCGTTGAGGCCATGAACCAACAGGCGATCCGCAACTGCAACGCGTTTCTCATTGTGAGTGTACTTATTTGTATTTGGTAGCATCCTGCCCGTCGTAAATTCGTACGTAGCGGGAATGGACTGCGATTTGCAGTACCTGCACTGTGAAATGTCACGGTGCTGTGTAATGTGTTTTTTTGTTTATTACCAAATAACGTTTGGCAGAACAACCAAACCACCACGTCTCCTGGTTGCACATGTTTTAAACTGCGATGTCCTCTCCCGCCGCGCGCACGTGCATGGGACGCCAGCAGCAGCCGGTCTTTTTGTTGTATTTCCATTTTTATTTTTCCTCCCCACGCACGCACACGCACACGCATGCTACTTGCCACCTCATCGGGGCCCTGCGCGGCTCCTTTCCCCCTTCCCCCCATGTTGTCGACCGGGTGGCAGTCCGTGGCTAAGAAGTTCCTGACCGGCACAGCCAGCTCTCCTGCCGCCGGAAGCTACGGCGGCTCGGGCAGCTTTGGCGGTGGCTATGGAGGTAGCAGCGGCTACGGTGGTGGCGGTGGCGGTGGCTACGGTGGAGGGGGCCCCGGCAGCCAGAAAGGCATTCCCGCGCTAAACAAGCTGCATGGCGTGCTGAGTCAGCGGGCGCAGGTGACTGGGTAATGGGGTAATGGTGGGTGGGTCCAGGCCCGGCTGGAGCTGTCTCTTGCTCCCGCGACCTAACCTCAGGCCGTGCAGCGGCGGCCTGGTGCGCCGGTCGGTGGGGGGCTGCCTAGCCTCGTGATGTTGTGGTCGGTGGGAGCTGAAGGCTGTTGCTGGTCGCCTCAAAAATGGGGAGGGTGACTGTGGATAGGAAGGGTGAATTAATTGATCAAGGACCTATCCTCTGTCTGTGTTAACACTCCACTTATTAGGGGACAGCATGACCTGGCCCCTACCCGTGTGTGCTGTATTGCTGAAGGTGAGGTCACAGCTCAGCAGCCTCCCTCTGCTGTGCACGTTCCCGACACCCCCCCATTCCCCATCCCCCCATTCGCCGCCGTGTCTGTTGCTTCAGGACCTGCTGTCCCAACACGCCCCCGTGCTCCGTGAGAGCCACTTTGATGAGGTGGTGGTGTCACAGCTGCAGAAGCTGCCCGAGCACGAGGCGCTGGAGGTGCTGGCGGAGGTGGGGCGACACGAGCTAGTGGGGGTCAAGAACATCCCCGCCTACATCATGGGAATTATCAACCGCTACAAACGGGGAGGCTCGCGGCCGGGATATTGAGCAGCGTTCTCTCTCTCTCTTTCTGTCGTCTCTCTCTAGGCTTGGCGTTCTGTCCAAGAAAAGATCTTGGGCTTACGCATGCTCATGCGGCTCATCACACCACGACTCTAGTTGAGGTTTAGGTCTTGCCGACTGCGCTCCGGCAGCTTGGGCGTCAAGGCGCCCAGGTCCGCACCCCGGGGGCCCCAAAGGCCCATCTGGTGTGACTGGGGAAAGGAGAGGAGGGGTGAACAGCGCGCGGGGGTGAGGTTTGCTCCGTGGTGAAGAGGCAGTGTTGTTGTTGTTGCAACGTGCCACGTCGGGCCCCTTGGTGGTTCGCCCTCGTGGGGAGTTGGGTTGCTGCTGTCGCTAAGGTGGTGGTTGGTTCTTTGACGGTTGGGGCTTGTGGGGAGTATGGGGGAGGCGGGTGGCATCCTCATCGCAAGACGGATGGGACGTTGGGCGTGTTGGGGGGGCTGGGAGGAGGAGAGGAGAGCGTTACGGCAGGCACTCGAGACATGAGGAATTGATGGGCTGCATGTTCCATAGGGACCTTTTTGACTCCCCCTATGGCGCTGTTCATGACCGGCATCCTGTTTTGAGCCGCCGCTGTCCTCTTGGTGCTGATCAAGACGATGTTGATAAATAATGATGATGATGATGCTAAATAGTATACCATGCGCGCCTGACTTTCAAATAGGGCTTCCATCCATTCGCGCTGAAAAGCTGCGGGAACAAGCGAAACGAAACGCACGGAAGCAGCATGTCGCGTCTGAAGGCTTTCCCCACAAGCGCTGACATTAGTTTTAACTCTTCATCTGGACCGACCTCTTGTTTGCGCGCTACTTCCGGCAACTGGGGCCTCTCCCTCTAGCTATGGACCATCGCGACGGCGGCGCTGGCGGCTTGGGAGGCGCGGAGTGGAGGGTAGGGGAAGGTAGGAGAGGCTTTAGGGTTGAGCGGTATTAGCGGCCTCGTGGGGCCCCAATGTCGATTTCCGAATGTGGGCACTTGGTGGCGGTGTTGGACCCACTCCCCAGTCGGAGGGTCCACACACCAACCTCAGGACGAGGACCATATCCTGACCAGTAACTGGGATAACCGCTACACGGCAGGCTGTGTCCTGCGGCAGTGTATGTAAGCTGTTGCGGTTGCTGCCGCGGAGTGCCGTCCGGAGGCGTCCGAACCGACTGCTGCATGTATGCCTCGCTGCGATAGCGCGCCATGTACTGCGGCTTCGAGCCTGGAATACGGGTCGCCTCACCTGTTACTACGGTGCGTGGTCGTAAGACGGAGATGCGTGTGTTGAGATTGCCGATTGCGACTCGCACTGTCCTTGGGGCTGTTTCACTGCATCCGCTTATGACCCCACCCCGAGAGGGTCTCCCCGGATACAGCCCCGCTGTCATATTGCCCCCACATTGCCTGCCATGGTATCGGCCTCCTGCCTGCCGAAATGCAGCGCTGCGAAGGGTCCGAGTGTGGCTGTTGGTTGTTGATAGGAAGGCGGAAATCCTAGAGCCCCAGAGCACTGGGGCACGTGCTCGAGGGAATGTCTGTGAACGGAAGGCTGGCCAAGTTCTGCGAGACGGCATCTGCCGGTGTTGCCCGGCTTCCCTGCGCAAGGAGGTCCCTGGGGATAGTGAGCGCTTCCCTTCTTACGTAAGGAGTGCTGAAAAACAGGATGGTCGCTGCGTTGTGTCGCAGATACGGGAGCGGCTAGGCTCCACCTGCCATTTTTTGTGATACGGATTAGCCAAGTGATGAGCCTGATGGTGGGACGGAGCAGTGTAAAATCTGCTTTCCATTTCGTGATCGCGCCATGTCTAGGAATGGCTTTTGTCCTTTTGTCTTGTCGCCCTTGTTTATGTCGCCCTTGTAAAGGTTTTTGATGACAACCCAGTATTGCATGGACGCGTCTTTTATGGTCCGCCTTCCGACGCTCCTGACCCTCCTCCTGAACACATATGGGTTGACGGGGACAGTGTGGAGGCCTCTGAAGGTCCAGGGTGCTCAGGTGCCGTGTGGCGGCAGTGTGTCCCCCGCGGATATCCCTCGTTCTGTTGCATGGTGGTGCGAACCATTGGTTCATTTTGGCGAGAGGTTCGCAGGCACGTATGTATCACATCGTATGTAGCAAGCGCCAGCTCGCTGACCTTTGCTGCTTGCTCCGCTTTCACACCGCGGACAGAAAATACGACGGGGGCGTGATGCTGCGGACGACGTATTATCTCAATGTGTGTCTCTGTGTGTATGTGTGTATGCGCAACTTCGTGACGGCTGCACGGGTCCGTGCCTGAACAGGCCTCAAAGGTCTACGGTACTCGTCCCCCTGACTCTTCTGTGTGCGGATGGAAAACACCTTTACACTGCTGAAACTTTCCGTCAAATAAGTTCCAGACGCTAGTCAGGTCAGGCGGGTGAAAGGTCATCCTGATTGTAGCTTGGCCGCGTAGGGGCCAAGACCTTACGCTGGCGCTGGATTAGGGCGCTCAGGCCCCCCGCCAAAACGGGTGGCCGACCTCGCGCCGCCGCCGCATGTGCATCTGGCCCAAGCACATCCTCCGCGTATCGTAGCGCGCGAAGCAGGATTTGTTTCTGCTGGATGCGCCATTGTAACGCCAGTCTCGCGCACGTCAGCCCGTCGGATAACGCCCTCGCTGACACTCCTCCGGACGCGGCTGCTGCTTCTGTTGGTACAGCAGCAGGCTGTGACGGGGGCGCATGGGATTGTGGCGTACAATTTGGAACCGCTGCAGCCTTGGTGGCGCCAGCAACAGCGACATCCCGGGCGGCTCCCGGGGGTTCCGCAGCGCCCGGCCCCTCCTCCGTGGCCTGTGCCACTTCCTTTCGGGGTGACATTCCCGCGCCCAGCGCTACAGGCGACACAGCCGCAGCCACAGCCTCGCAAACTGCTTCATGTTGTGGGCGTGGCACTACTTCATTTTGCTGCTGCTGCTGCTGCTGTCGTTGTCGTACTTCTGGTTCCTGTGTGCCGTTCAGCTGCCGCAACAGCTCCAGGTCCTGTACGACAGTAGTGGGTAGAGCTGCCAGTTGGCTGCCACATGCGGCATGAAGCCACTTCAGAGCCAGGCGGTCGCCCTGGTCGCACCAGGATGGTAAGGGGAGGGGAGCGGAAGAGGGAAGGGAGGGGGAAAGACGTACCACGAACGAGTGAAGCTGCTGCCAGGGCAAGAGTGTACCAGGAGTAGAACTGAACTAGGGAAGGTGGGAACGGCCGGAGTGTTTGAGTGCCACTCACCCACACGCTCAGGATCTGGAAGCCCCTTGCGCCCGATGAGATGCTGCGGCTCGCCGGCCCATGTCCTCGCACGCACACATCCCCAATTCCCGCCTCCGCCCCCTCACCTGCTCACTCACTCGCTCCCCAGCTGCCATCAAGTGCCCTGCGCTGCGACGCTCTACCGGCGAGGCAGCGCAATATCGCAACAAGTGCAGCAGCTGCCAGCTGGGTTGCCCGTTGGCGTGCAGGAAACAGTCCGAGGGCGCCAGGTGCGGCGCACCGCCGGCCGTCCTCGCAGCTGAGGGCAATGGCAGCAGGGCCGGATCCAGCCGGGCCGTATCATGCAGGTTGCCCTGGGCCCAGAAGGGGGTCAAGGAAAGTGCCAGGGGCGGCGTCGGCACTGAGATGACTATGGCCGCCGCAGGAGCATCCTTTCGGCGACTTTTTGAAACGTTTGGATTACCTCAGCCAACCAACCAGTCCGGCAACACGGCTAAGTTAGGGAGCTGCACACCGCCGTACCTCCAGCACAAAGCCGTAATACTCCAGCAGCTCCAAGTTTGTGTACCGACCGTAGCACAGCATCACCTGTTCGCCTTCGCGGTACGGACGCCGTACGACAATGCAGTACTGCTGCGTGGCCTCGTCCCACATGCCGTCACCGGCGATTGTGTACTCACAGTCCTCCTCATCTCTACCCCCCGTGTTAGCAAGTGTCCCGCCACCACTGCCACCAACATCACTACCGCCACCATCATCATAACCACCACTACCCCCGCCATTAACATCACCACCATCGCCATCATATACACCCGATTTGGCGTTATCATTCCCTTTCCCAACAGCCGCCGAGTCCGCCTCCGTCGGGCCCAATGATGTTGATGACGAGGGTGGCTGAAGACCTGTTTTAACGTCCTCCCAGCTGCCGAGTCCGGTGGCACCATCTTGGCTGCCCCCTTCACGAGCTTCTCCCCCGCAGTCCCCCGTTTCGCCGCCGTCGTTGCCAAGACCATTGCACCTCCCCATGCAGCTGCCAGCTCGGCATGCATGCGCTTCTAAATCGCCGTGGCCCGCACCGACTGGGGAAACGGCGCCTGCAGACAGGTCACTGCTACCGTCATGATGACCGCGGTTGCCGCCGCCGCCACCCTTATCCCGGCTGCTGTTGCTGCTGCTGCTTCTGCTGCTTCTGCTGCTGCTGGCACCACACCCTGCACGAGCGCCGTTGGCATCGCCCGTGTCAAAAGCCGCCAAGCGCTCGTCCCCTCCTCCATCAACTGCCACCCTTGGCAACGGCTCCAAGACGAGTGGAGGGTCTAACGAAGATGCCGCCGCTGCTGCAGTTTCAGGTGTTGCATGTTCCTCACACTCAGGGCCTGGGGCGCTAGGCAGCGGGGGAGCCACTGGGGGGTCGACGGCAACAGCACCGGCATCAGGTGCGGCTGCGGCGGCTGCAGACAAGCTAGAGCACGTGGCAGCCGGTCCGCCAAGCCGCGGTGTGTACGGCGCCCTAGGCGGTTGGTAGTTGTGGAGGTCACCGTACGGCGTGAGGCAGCCGGCGGGGCACCAGGGTAGGTACATGGTGCGGCTGTGGAGGGTGGAGGTCGCCCAGAGCCAGGCACGGAAGGCTGTGAAGCGCTTGGGCAGGGCTGCAGGGCCGGGTACGGAAGGAAATTGAAAATGCATTCCCGGGGTTCCAGATGTATGGTTGTAGGTATGAATGTAGGTGTGGATGTGTGGATGGATAGTGGAGCGGAGCCCCCGGTGGGGCCGAGGGCGTATCTGGGCGTCCGGATATCTGCCAGTGCCCGGGAGGCAGTTCTGAAGGCAGCAGGCGTGTATAGGTGCGTGACCCCTGCTGGTGTGCCCCCAAATAAATAGGGCGACGGGAAAGCCTCGCATTACCTCGCAGATCCTTCCTCTGGCCCGAATATCTTTTCCTTGACATATCCTACAACACACACACACTCTCTCTCTCTCCCTCACTCACGCAGGTCGTGCAGTACATGCAGTGCCTGGCGCCACTCCGTCCTCGCCCGCTCCACCGCTGCCTCCGCCGCGTCAAGTGCGTCTTGCAGCTGCAGCTCCGCCACGTCATCCGGTGAGAAGTTGGCTAGGGAGGTGTAGCTGCGAGGAAGCTGCTTCAAGTACGGCCACCAGAAGGACTGCGGACCCCGGGACACCTCCAGCAGCAGGTGGCAAGCAAGCACCTGATGGGGACCCAGGCCGCAGCCGCCGCCGCAGGAGGGGGCGGCGGCGACACCCCGGCTGCGTTCCGTGTGGCGCTGCAGTGCTGCAGCGAGTTGGGGATCCCGTGCCGCGCTGCGGGTTGTGAGCAACAAGCGCTCCGGAACCCGCAGCACCGCCTCACCTGCGGGGCGCGTGTGTATACATGGGTGTGCAAATACAGGGAAATGCCTTTAAAGTGATGCGAGGAAGAGAAGGGAGTTACCTGGGAATTACTTTGACGGTTATTTAAGGAGTAGTTTGCTGTTATGAGGGGGTGGGACACAGGGCGAGCTACATGGTGTCTCACCGGGCTGAAGGTCCCTTGTGGCAACAATGCCACGCCAGCCCTCCGACACAAAAGCCGCAACGATGCCATTAAAGGTGACACCGTTCAGCATGCACCAGCTAGTAAGCTCCTGGTCTGCCATGTCGGTTGTTCAGGTACGCACGCATGCAAGCGGCGGCTTTCAGGCTATGTGCACACGCGAAAGTGTGTTGATGAATTGGTTTATACAATATATGTCCATGCTGGCGATGCTAATCGATTATCCTCGATGCGGTTTCGTGGCAGTATTTACAAATTGAATCATCATCTATCCGATAACCGCACTACGTGTAAATATTTGCTGCAAATCGCGGAAAATTCAGTGTTAGCAACGTGTTGATTAATTAGTAATTTCGTCGAACCCTGTCTGGGGAAGCATTCTCCGAAACCCCGTTCAGTAAGTTTGTGGCGTTGAGCCTTTATAGCACAAAGATGCACCTCCAGACTCCTGACCTACTTCTGCCTTACATCTTGCGAGATACACGATAATGCACGATACGACCACGCCACGGCAACTCATCCCATACCACGTCATATAACCAGCAGGGCACTAATCCATCCGCAGCCAGCAATTCTCCTTCCTATCCCATGCCGACAAAAAAACAAGTGTGAACGCCTCCGAAGCTGCTGAACGAGTTGCAGGGTCCCTAGCGCAGCTTAACAAACAACAAACCCCCAAGAACCCCGACCTCCGGGGATATTAATCACTGCTCAAAGGTGAAAGCAACGTGCGGGGGCAAGAAGCGCTCGAGGGAGGAGTACAGCGCACCTCCCTGGTGCCATCCACGGTGTCCAGGAAAGCGGGGGAACAGTCCCAGCGTCCCCAATGCTGCGGACGTGGGACCGCACCCTCTTGGTGGCCTCGAAGACCCATCGGGCGAACCAGCGGGCGAAAGTCGGTGCAACCGAAAGGCAACCGATTTCGCATGGGCCACATGTGTTGTATACATACATACGTGCATACATTCATACATACATACATACATACACACACATCTCAAAACATTAAAACATACACAGACACACACAGAAACATAAAGATATAGGTGATCATACGTGTGCACACAAAGGGGCAAACAGAGACACATGGGGAAACATACAGACGCATACAGGCCGCGAAGACCCCAGATACGCATGTTTTATGCAAACCACAAACTTCGTGGATCAGAAGTCGTGGTACATCTGTCGCCATCAAAACGGAGTCGCGCCGAATGGCCACTGGCCTTGACGACCAAACATTGTACTCACAGGCTCATGGCTCATGGCATAAATGGAGATATCCAATCACTTACGACCGTCCGTCTGAAGGATGCGGTTGTCAACGCATCCAGCAAGCAAACAGATCACGACAGCGCATCACAGTTGAAGTGCCGGGCAGCGACTCCCGGCGCGGGCGAGGAAGGTGCTCAACTGGCCGAATGGGGCCGTAGAGACGCACCCAAGCCCAGCAGAACGTACGACGCATCAACTCCACAAACCGAAAAAAAACGGGTTGAACACGAACAGGCACGGATGCTGGAAAGAGCTGCAAATGAAGGCCACAATCATGCATCCAACTACCGCTTCCAACCAAAACTCTCCCAAGCCAAAATGCGCTGCATGAAACGAGATGATGCAGGACGATGCACGGTACATGTAAATGCATGATGGCACCCTGTGGTACTCTACGATCAGATTGCGGAATGCATTTGACAGCAAAATCCAAACTGACGAAACTCTTTACTCCTCACTGTTATCACAAAAAGATAATTTGCCCCGAAAAGCCGCAACCAACGTTGGCAACGGGCAAGCTATTTGATCGCGCATGGTACCTATCTATGTTCTCTTTCGCCTTGGGATGCGCAACAGACCTTCACAACACAACACCATGGGAATTAGAAATTATGCAGTGAATTCAGCTTTTAATTTGTGGCCGTGCAGCTGCGAACTTGACGAAAAAAACCGGCTTGCCCGTCGCACGCTTCCGCTCTTGGAAGGCGCCGGTGCGCTAAGCTCTCTCTTCAAGCAGAAAATAAACCATTCGTTAGAGAACATCTCGCACTCCACGGAAACGTGCGGTTTTTCCCATCGTTTCCCATCCTCCGTCGTAGCGACGGTTGCGTAGGGAGACCGCTCAGTCGCTCAGCAGCGGAGCCCTCAATGTGCGATGCTCCGGCCTCAATGATGGTGACGGTATCTAACATTGAAAATTATGCCACCAAATGTAGCCTGCGGCCTGTACAGCAGCGGCCGCTAAAAGAACTAGACCGAACACTAGGGCACGAACACACACGCGAATTACGTAATAAATTTATGGTAGATCATGTGCGTACAAACGGCATCCTCGCTGAAGAGAAACATCTCACGTGCTTTGTTTCCATGGCATTCAATTCTGTAGCTACTAACATCATGATCCTGTATAAGCTCTCCAACCTCGTGTTTTATTTTTTCTAAAATCAGCTACACTACGACTACGACTCTATCTACGCGAGCAATACCAGCAAAAAAACCCATCAGTCGCTTTCCTCCAATGTCTTTCCCCAGCTAACCTTTCGCTGAACTCCCTCTTCTCCACGCTCCAAATCCATGGCGTAAAGCGCGCTCCTGCTTATTGCGCCATGTTATCAAAATCGGGCTACAGGTCGCTCTCCGGATCCTGACCGATCACCGCCGCGTTCATCTGACCCTTAAGCGCCTCACTGGCTCGGCCCAGCGCTGCCTGCGCTACCACCTGCCAGGCCGCCGCCACTCGATGCGCCGCCTCCGCGACCACCGAGTTTCCGCAGCACCGCAGTGCCGTAATGGAGTCGCTCACCATCAGACACAGCCGCAGACTCAGCCGCATCTCGGCAATCTTGTCAAGGATCCCTACTACCTGTTCCGCGTCCATGGAACTGTTGCCGCCGCCGCCGCCATCGCTGCCGGCGTTTCGACGGCATGAGCCGCCGCCGCTCTCGTCAATCTCGGCATCTATCTCCATGTGGCTTGCCGCGCCGTGGAAGTCCTTGTGGCGTCCACCTCTGTCCGGCACCAGATCTTGCACTTGCATTTGGACTGTGCTGCCGGGTTCCACCCCGACCGGGCAAGGGGTTGTTGCCGCTGCCGCAGCGGATTCAGCGAAGGCCATCAGCTTTTCAGCCCAGAAGCCGAAGGTGGCGGCGGTTTCCCTGCTGGGTATGGCTGCAGCGTATCCAAGGCGTATGGGGCCGGGGCCAGGGTCATGAATAACGGCCGAGGCAGCAGGGCTTAGGACAGGAAGGCAGATTAGGTGCTGTCCAGCCTCTGGACCCGCGATTTGGATAGGGACAGTCGTTTGCAACAGCAGCTCGGGGCATTTGGAATCTGAGGGCAACCCAATGTAAAGAAAGCAAACCCAGTGAACAGAACCCACGTTCCTTGCAGCGCCCTTGATCGGCATCCCTCAACGTCACCTCTGCATGAGGAGAACCCCTCCCCAGCTCCCGCCCGCGGCTCAGTTCAAAGCAGCACGGAACACACTCACAGGTGACCCACTCCAGCAGCTCCGGGAAGCGTAGAAAGGCGGCGCGCACGTCAGGCGCTGTGTAGGGGTCGAAGTCTGGTTCCGAGTCTGGCGGCACCAGACAACACTCCGCATGCATCAGGTAGCCGGGGCTGCGGGACACCGAGTCGTCTTTTGGTGCGGGGCTGAACATCTGGCAGCAGCCGAAGGACGCGGAGCCAGCCTCTGACAGGCAAGACCAGGTGGCTGTGGGAGCAGCCATGGCGGCCGCCGCCAAGTCCGGGGCGGGTGTCGCACCGCCTTCAGACAAGGTACGGCCTCGCTCCCCATTGCCATTTGACGCCTGGGTTGCCCAACCGGGTAGCTCTTCTGCCGCGTCTTCTTCCTGGGGTCCGTTCCTGACTAGGAGTGGTGGCAGGCACGACATCTCGGCCAGCGCATGCTGGCGTTGAGGTTGCTGGTCGGGCTCGTGGTCGTCGGGATTGTCCCAATCTTGCCACGGATCGCGGTGGCGGCCGACCGGCCACTGTTGCGGCTGCGGCTGCGGTGGTGGCAGTGGTGGCGGTGGTGGCTCGGCCTCGCCGAACATGGGCGGATCGAGGGCCGCGTGGAGCCCGTCCTATCCGAGGGTTCAGTTGGCGATCAGCAGTCGTTGGCGATTAAAGTTGCCGAGGTGACGGAGGGGAGCACAGGATGGCACGGTGAGAGGACAGAGAGGGATATCGTTCGGCTGCCAATGTAAACGCAAGGTAGAGCAGCTCATGTTTGGGTACCTATGTTGATGTGGGTTTGCTGATAGGTGGGGTGGTAGATGGGTGGTGGGGGTGGTGGGGGTGGTGGGGGTGGTGGGGGTGGTGGGGGTGGTGGGGGTGGTGGGGGTGGTGGGGGTGGTGGGGGTGGTGGGGGTGGTG